>NC_092524.1:66927051-67129551 GCF_037038585.1 Patagioenas fasciata | reverse complement strand
TCATCAATGCAGACAGAGCCGTCATTATTCGAAAGGAACGAACGCTGGGTTGCATTTCAGTGTGTGTGAGGAACAGAAGTCACCCCACAGATTTCAGCATTCAGTTTGCTGCTCAGGCCCATGGACGAGGAGTCTCTCATGTCAGGGTGTATTTGAGCCCCAGAGAAGCATAGGGAGCCCTGAGATAGTTGGGTTGTTTGTGAGGGGCTGTACATGCCTCCTCTCTTGTGTCACCTCCTAGTTCTTCCCCATATGCCAGCTTGATTTTTCTCCCTCCTCCTCTGATTTCCTCTTATTCTTTCAAATAATTTATGTTTTAAAGTGAAACTCAGCTATGCAACTGGTTTTATATTTATATATTGTATTGGGCTGACCCTCTCCTTACCTCTGAGCTGGTATTTTTAAAAGCCGCATTGTTTCCCGCTGCTTCAGGAGGTTAAAAGTCCAATCTCATTACAAACGCCGTGCATATGTTGTTGTTTAGTATTTTATCAGTGCATTACCTAAAACTACACGACCAGTCATAACTGTGATGGGCTGTGTCTCACGTCATCATGCGGGCGGGATGCAGGCACTGATCTTTTTTAAAGGCATTAAATCCTGGTCTCTGCTTTGTAATATCTGAGGATCTTCCTTGTGTCCTTTTGGTATCATAAAGCATTTTCGTTCTCTGCTTGGGCAATGCAAAGAAACATCCAGGGCTTGAAATCCCATAATCAGTGTTGATCATGCTGCTTTTGGGAAAGTAAGGACAGATGACTTTGTCTGGGTGGAATGTTTGTCCCTCTGAATGCTTTTCAAGTTCTTTTTCTTATTATTTCCCTCTTGATTTGAACCAACCTACTAGATTTTTCTTGCTAGTGTCTTATTCATAAGCTACGCACCGAGTTGCTCTTTCTCTTAGTTCTTTTGCCCAAAGAGGATTTTCTGGACACCAAGTTCTTCATCTATTAAGGTAAACAGAAACCTCTAATATTTTGGTCAAATTAAATTTACAGTATCACCTGTACCTTTTTCTAATTCATCAAATGGGAGTTCTCAATACTGAACCTTTATTATCATAAGACTTTGCTTGTGTTGAGAATGGACCCGGCCCTGTCGTGCTTAAGTAACAATTGTATCTAGGCCAGCATATTTGAAATATACTGCAACTGGTCCCCAGAAAGGAAGTAAATGCTCAGTCCTTGACCATGGGGAGCATATTGCAGCTTAGTATGGGCCAGAAAGAATAAATATAATGCCCTGACCCCATTGCTGTTGATATTTGGGTACAGGAGATTCAAGCCCAAAGACTGTTACGTGCAGTGAATCTGATCCCAAAAGGTAATGAGAAAGGTGAGGCTCTCACACACAGCCTTGGCATCGATTTTGTATGTGGTAGTAACAGTAATAACATCTTTGTGTCACTGCTTCACCCACAAAAGCCACATGGGCCCAGCAGCGGTTCCCTCTCTTTGTTCTTCCCATAGAACAGAAGCATTTGCCCAACAGTGTCCACTCTTTGCAGAAACAGATGCTCAAGCTATTTGTTTTTCTTTTTTTTTTCCTCTAAGCTAGATGAATACAATGTTCTTGTGAATTGTAAAAGACTGGTTTTGTATCTCACAGTCACGTTTCAGTATCAGCAAATATTTTAGATGTGAGTTAAGAGAGGTACCCCACTGACAGAAGAAGGCTGGCGGAGCTTGTAGTATCACATCGTAAATTCCCTCTTCTGCTATGAAAATGTAATAAGATATGTGGCACAACAGATTTACAATGACAACGCTGCTGCTGTGTTAAGGCAACTATGTTATCTCTTTGTTTTAAAACACAGTTTTTATTGTACTACACACAACGAGTACTTCCTCCAAGAAACAATGCCTACAAGCTTCACATTAAGTCAAATATGATCTCATAGCGACTCTTCATCAACGCATTACACCATTATCTCTCCGCTGCTAATAAATTTTAGGAGCGAATATTTGTACGTAAATGTTTTATTTCAGCTATCATTAGCTTATTGTGAGCCTGGTAGTGCCCCCACCCAGTTAGATCATCCTTGGAAAAATTTAGTTCAATATATCTTTTATAGTCTTACTGTGATGTTCTGTTTGCAAGTCTGACCACACACGTGTAACGAGCTTCCCGACCGGCCACAGCCCCATCCTGCTGGGTGATGCGGGTGAGCAGGGGCTTGCGATTGACCTGTATGAACTCAGGTTGATTCTGCATAGGATGCTGGTAGAATGGGACAGGGGTACGCAGGGCTGTGAGTGAAGTTGTCCATGTCCCCAAGGATATCACGTCACTGCTCGGCTGTCCTGTCTCTACAGAGGTGCCTTGGGCTGTCTGTTTGCCAAGTGCCTTGTCCAGGTGTTTCAGGGTTTTCTTTCTCAGTGCCTTTTTTCTTGGTGGGTTCTGACTTGAAAAAGGAAAGTGGAGATGACAACCTTTTATTAAACTTTAAGGCTTCTTCTGTCTCCCTCTGCTAGATTGTCGTAGAGGTGTCAGAGCTGGTCTGAGGGCGCTGCTCATCCTGATGCAGCAAAGCATTTAAACATAGAATCATAGAATCATTTTGGTTGGAAAAGACCTTTAAGATCATTGAGTCCAACTATTAACCCAGCACTGCCAAGTCTACCTCTAACCCATGTCCCTGAGAACCTCATCTGTTTAACCTCTCCAGGGATGGTGACTCCAGCACTGCCCTGGGCAGCCTGTTCCAATGCCCGACAACCCTTTGGGGAAGAAATTGTTCCCAAGATCCAACCTCAACTTCCCCTGGTGCAACTTCAGGCCGTTTCCTTTCGTCTCATCACTTGGGACTTGGGAGAAGAAACCAAAACTCCTCCATGCTCCAAGCTCCTTTCAGGCAGTTCAGAGATCAGAAGGTCTCCCTCAGCTCCTGTTCTCCAGCTGAACCCCCCAGGTCCCTCAGCTGCTCCTCCACCTCACATAACGTGTTTCTATCTACAGCCCTGTGAGCATTCACCCTGCAAACTGGAGATGTAAGTGAGAAGGAAAGGAGAGATTCTCATGATTTTGCATGTGTAATATTGAACAAATAAAACTATATGGCTTGTGAGCTGCTCACCGAAATATTCCTGTAGGTCATTTGCTTTCAGAGGGATGGTGGGGGGCAGGAGCTGCCATCTGCTTTCTGTATATTACTTTGACACTATGGATCCACAGGCCAGATAGATAAATACTGATACGCTAAATCCTGTGTTCTGTGTTGGTTTTGTGGTTAGAGCATCGTGACTTTTAATGAGAAAGTGATGGGCAATTCTACATGTAATGATAGTGAGCAATAACACAAGTAGGTAGGCGAGAATTTCATGAGTCTGAACCTGAGAGCACGACAGTTTAGTTAGGATGCTATCGGTGTTATCATACTTAGGGAATACGAATACATTTTATCTGGATCATTTCTCCAGTGGACCAGAAAGGTCTGTGATATTTTTGTAGCATGCTCACTGGGTACATAGAAGTTGACTTCATTTAAAATTTCCTCTTCCGTTGCCAAGATAATAGAATTATTTTCCTTTTAAGGAAATTGCTGCAATTACTAAGGAGATACCCCTTGATTGTTATGATTGACTTTGTTAATTTGTGTTTATGTGAATGCCTTAGTGTAATGGCAATGATAAAATTTAGGAGGCTTATGCATCCATACTTTCCAAAGACACCGAGGAATAAGCTGATCTCACGAATTTTGGTTTTTAAGTGCTCACCAGGTATTTTTGTTTCATTGTCCAAACTGCACTTATAAAATCATGCAACTGCTTCCTTTTCATGTTTGCAGCTCTCTAATAAGCGGTACAGTCAACACCTCGATATCTCCCAAAGACTAGAAGATTGCTAAAGCCAAGCAAAACTTCCCTTGCTACTTTTCTATTCGGTTAGTGAAGAGGCTGAAGAAGACTTTTGGAAAGAACAGCAAAGGAGTCCGTAAGTATTAACCTCAGGCTGTGATCACTGTGATTCTTGGATAAAAAGTACCACATGTAGCCATGGGAAGAGAATGGGGAGAGGAAGCAGCAGTTGGAAGAGCAAGCAAACATTAGCTACACAGGTTGGCACTTTCAGAAACTCCTATCAGGTTTGAAATATGTGCTACCTTGGCAGACTTGTGATCCTTCACCATTCATACATGTTTGGGAACCTCAGCACAGGGGTGCAGGGGCTCACCGTGGAACAGCAGCAGCAGAACACAAAATCTGACCTCAAAAGCACTTGTCTAATAAGGAGAGCTTTCTAGCCAGGAACATAGATGAGGCCTTCAGTCATGAAAAGCACTTCTCTTTCAGAATTACAGCAATATAGCTGTGCAAGCTTGCATTTCATTATTTACAAAATGATTTTTTCTCATTTTGTTGTAAAATAAATTTGGTGTTTTCATTTCGTCAGCGGTCGCAGCACATTGCTGTGTCACTTAACCCATATACAGCACAACTGCCCAAGACTGTGGCACTTGAAACGTGCAAGGGCTGAAATAGCATTTGACAAATACTCGCTCAGCAGATCAAAAGCCACATAAACAGAAGGCAGCCGTAACCAGGAGCCATGGACCTGTGGAATACAAAACCATCGCAACTACAACTGCTTCTACATCTTAACTACTGATACTTAAGAGACCAGTGAAATGTAGTAGCTACAGTGATGTGTCTGCAGGTTAGCAAAAGCCTGGCTCTGTGTTGGAAGCAATTAGAACAAGCAGTAGAACACCCATGAAAATAAGAGTCAAAATGGCTTCTACTGTTACTCCAGGTCACCAGGGGAGGCTCAACCAACCAGAGATTTAAGATTAACACATGTATCAACACATATGGACAATTCCAGTCAAGCCAGGAACTGTTTTTTTCTCCGGCCATGAGGAAAGTTAACTATTGTATCCAAAGTCATCTGACATTATTTCCCAAACAGCAGAATTTCCTTTCTTCTTCTGGAGAACGTTGCGTTTTGCAAGGGAGTGTGTTTACGATAGATTCCCACATCAGAAGCGGTGACATCAGTGATTCCTCTTGCAATTTCCCACCAGTACCCCGGGGACAGGGCTGGCCTTCCTCTGGTGACACGCACCGACGTCCCGGGACAGCAGGTGCTGGGATACACCCATGGGCAAACGCTCCCACCAGGCATTAAAGCCAGTGAAAGCTGCAGGAGTTACCCAAATTCACAGCCTGTATCAGGGCCTGGTTGCTCATTATGTCATGGAGCTCAGTGACAATTTAACACGTTGTCACCAGCGGTGACAGAAAGCAGCGGCTGTGTTGCAGTGGCCATTGTAATGGGAGGAATCTTGATGTTTGGTTCCAAACTAAGCAGCAATGAAGGTATTTTTAAGTGTGCAGCCTGCAGTTTATTTGTGTGGAGTCTCTCCAGATGTAGATAACAGATGAATATGGATTCTCTGGGTAGCGTTCAAATCAGCTCATCCCTCACTTGCTGCTTCTCCTTTCTTTCCAGGTTCTGGGAGCTGCCTAAGCCAGAGCATTTGATTATTCCCCTCCTAGACTTTGGTCTCTGCAGCCCCAGGAGGTGGAAGGAACCCATGTTGTCCCACGAGGATCTGCACGTGTTTGCCATGCTGGGAGCCCTGCATGTTCCTCTTACTCCTGTGTAACTCCTTGTGCTGATGAGCCTGCTACAGGTGCTCTGAGGTGTGCATTATCTGTAGTTTTATTTCTAAGGGAGTGAGCTGTCTGGCAAGTGAAAGGCTTTTCTTACACTAAATATGACTTTTTTCTCCCCCTTGCATATTCTGGGGAATGTCGCTCTCAGGATACACAGTGAAATTTTTTAATCCACACTTTTCATGACTCCTAGAGATTTAAAAGCACTGTGAAAAGAGATTGGCCTTGTTTAAGACCCAAGAAACAACTTGTTGTGGTCATTTGACTCTCCATGATTTAGCAAACTGCTAAGTGGTTATGAATAATTTTCCGGTTAGCTTGCTGCTACTCTTTCAGATGTCTGATGAACATGATCAGCTGAGCTGATTGATAACTGATTGATAACTAATCATCTAATTTGGCTGCTAATTGCTTATTTGACCATCCAGTTACCTGTTTGTTAGATTTTCAGGTGGGCATCTGAAGCAATCAAGTCTTCTGGTCACTCAGTCATGACTTGGATGTACAATGAGATGAATTAGCTGTTAGCAGCGTATTTTCAAACCCAATCTTTAGAAAGTAGTTTATGTTCCCAAACAAGGACTAGGCCTCTAATTAATTTTAGACTGTTATATGACGTTCCCCAGGAAACACCTCTCACCAGAGGGACTTTAAAGGTTTGTTCCAAAGATGGTTGGAGCTAATCTGACTGAGGTTGCCTGGGTGGAAAGCATCTGCGTGTGTATTTATGTATCCCCACATACCACGTGTTTCTCTTCTGTGTAGTCAGGAAGCAGCTTCGTCCTCTTGCCATGTATATTCATCAGGTGTTATCTGATCTCAGGTCCTTCTTGAGGAAACATCTAACTCAGGTTGGTGGAAGATTTGCCCCAGTAATGGCATCATTAACAGCACCTGTGATAGAAGTGGAGCCTCACCCACAGGGATTGTGTGGAGCATTGCATGATAGCTGGGACATCTGTAAAATCTATACAAAATTAACTTCAGCTGCACAATAGGTGATTAAAGTAGTTTTCTCATGCTGTAACTCAGCCGTCTAATACTCATTTAAGAATTCTTTCTCTTTTATAGGACTGTAATATGCATGAGCCCATTCCTTTCCACCCTTTCTATTACTCTACAGCAATGCCTTATTTAATACCCTATTTTTATTTTTATTGCTTCTTGCAGTTAATCCCCTCTCCTCAGCCTCTGTCCTGGGAAGCTTAGCCAAGCAACGGGGAACTTCTTGGTGGGGAAAGTGATGGAAAAGGAACAGAACCGCACCAAATTTGTTACGTTACTCCCACAGCAGAAGTAGCTTTCCCAGGTAAAGACTGGCACGGGGCAGATTCCTTCTGTGTCTGTCTTCACACCTCTGAACCCCCATATGTGGAGTCCCCGGGGCACATGATTGTGTCACTTCTTCAGTCTCCTCAGGTCCTTTTGTGGGATAAGAGGAAATTGCCACCAAACCTCTGTGGAGCTGATCTGTAAACTCTGTAAAACCCAGGAAATCTGAGGGATGAGGTTTTCTTGCAAACATGCTTGGATCTGATAACCACTTCAGGAGCTCTTCCTGAAGGAGAGGAGAAATTGCTAGATCTACTTGTGGTAAAATCCTGAGGTAGCTCATGTCAAGTCAACTGGCTTTGTTGGCTGACAACTGAGGATCTATTTCTTATGAAGTGAGAAATATCCTGTAAAAAGGAGCCATAAACAAAGCATGTTTTCAGAGAAATTGAAGACACTGTATCAACATCACCAGTCTATAACATTCAAAGCCTGCGAGACAATGTGCTATGCCATCTTGACTTAAAGATTTCAAGTAAGAAAGAATTTAACATGTTGGGGGTTGGACTAGATGACCTTTGAAGTTTCCTTCCAACCCAATTATTCTGCAATTCTGTGATACTCAGAGTGAATCAATCCAATGGTCAACTGTCCTCACTGCTAAAATACACTTTTTGCTTTTTTACATTTGGGATTAATCTTTTAAGAGCTTTTTCACAATGGTGAGGGATTTGAGACCTGTTTTAATTTTTAATGAGCCTGAAATTCTTATATAATAACAAGCTACTGGCACATGGCACTTTGAACAAAATATTTAATAACACCAGACCAGCAATAAAATGGATAGAGTTGAAAGGACTGATATTACCAAATTACTTAGTCTTTCCAGTAGCAGGAGGTAATTACTGAGTTGTATTGTTTTTACTAGCAGATGACTAAAGACATTTTTCCAGAAAACGAATGCAACCTGATAAAAGAGACTCGTATCTAGTGAGATGAAACAGGTTTGAAATATATTTATCCATTAAAATGTTGTGCTAAGCTTCTCTTGGTCGCTACTAGGCAGAAGACGCCTGTTCATCCACCTCTAATCTGAGAAGGTCTGCCAGACCTGTTTGTAGCGAGACGCTGGCGGGAGAGGAACCCTTGGCACGGGAGGTTTTTCGTCTCCGAGGGCTGTTGGAAGGGGAGCAGAATTCCTTGTCTGCCTCCCTCCACCCACGCAAACAGGAAAGGGACCGTGCCAGATGATAAGTCCGACTTACCATCCAGGGCAACTGGATGCCAGAGAGGATTGTTTTCATTTCCACGGGATTTCTAATTAAGGGACATGCTTTAACTGTGTTTTCAATGGCTGCACATCCAGATGACAGTTTGATATGAGCAATTTGTCTGGCAGGCTGGATAAATTCATACCAAAGCTAAAGGATTTTCCGTTTAAAATGGGTGCACATCCTTAGCTGCGAATTGGATCAAACATGCCCATAACTGAAGAATCCTCTTTATGTAACAACTTCTTTTCAACCTTCTTTCTTTGCACTTTTAATGATCAAAGTCTCTCCCGATTTGTCCCCAGTCACTGACTCGGCCAAGCGCTTGTTTTTTTTTCTGAACTCTCCGTCTTGTTCCAGTTTGATGAATGAAGGGAAGTGTCTATTCCCATTTCTGCTGTCCCACCCAGCCCTAACGAGCAGTCGCATTGTCTGAGGACTCCTGGGGGAATTTGCCACCTGCATCGCTGTTGGGCTGGGCTGGTGCAGCTGGATTCCTCTTGATGCTTTGTTTTCTAGAGATGTCATCCATGGGACTTGAGAACAGGTAGAGAAGAAAGGTGCTGCTGTTTTACTATCGGGAAAGCTACGAACAACACAATTAGCCTATTAAGTGCTGTGGGTTTTTTTCTAGAATATTGGAAATCCATCCAGTCATGAAGGATGTCGCTTTGGTTGTGGACATCTGCCTTTTACTGCATTCGCAGAAATAAATCAAAGACACATTCGTGATATACGTGGCAATCAGAGGTGATGTGGGCAAGTATTGAATGGGTTTGTTTGGTAGGAGTCCTGGTATGAAGCTCTTTTGATAACTTTGCCAGGTTCAGCTAGAAAGCCTTTGGCATTGAGCGTAGGTTAATGAGAACTGTGAGCTTTGAAGGTTACGTGATTGCATGTGCTCCCTTCCCCCATCATCACATGAAACCATTCAAAATATGTCTGAGTGGAGAATACAGTTATTTTTGGTGCTCGCCCAGAAACTTATCAGGTGAAGTGCAATTAATGAATCAAGTGCCTTAAAAATATCTGCCCAGAAGCAGCAGGTACTTTTTTGGTGACCGAGTGCAAGAATTTCATTCAGAAGAATGGCATGGAAAAAGCTTTTCTTACATCATTTTTTCGCACTGTATTTGTCCTCCTACTTCCAGGGACTTTCTATTTTTGCTATACCAAGAGAAATCTACCTGCACCTTGGCAAATCACAAGACTGAAAAATCTAATTTTGTACATCCTAAGTGGAGATTTAGCTGAAATTTTAAGGGGTTTGCCTGCCCTAAACATCATTGCAGCCCAGGCAGCTGTAGAGGTGGCTGCTCAGGAAGGGAGATACAGGTTGGATTTAGAGCTTGTTCCATCTGCGCTCTCCTTTCCTGGGTCATCAAATGTCAAAAAAATATAGAGAAAAAAATCTATGCCTTCAATTCAGAGCAGATCAGAAGTAGTGCAAGGATAGGGGAAGGGGAAGACAAGTGCACTGAGACTTCTAAGGTTAAGTCTGAAGAGGAGGTGTGAGGAAAATGAATAGGACTGCAGAGAGATGGGTGTTAATGAGCCAGGGGAAACTGTGAGCGGGTACAAGTAACAAGATGGAGTCAGTTGGCTGGGAAAGGACACAAAGAGCTGGACACAGAGAATAATGTGGGGATAACAAAATCAGGCATGCATGGGACAGACACAGTGGTCTGTGATAGAGGAGGGGAGGAAGAAGCAGGACAGAGAAGCAATGTGTGTGGAGATACAGCAACAAGACAGAGAGTGGGAGCAACGGAGCAGACTAAAGGAGATAAAATATTAATAAGGACAAGAAATGAGAGTGGGTGTGAAATTGGGAGCTCAAATGAGTCGACTCTGAGAGGAGACCAGTGCTGGCAGAAAGGCTACAGGTGCTTCTCAAACAAGATCAGTGTGAAAGGGCAACAAAGATGCTGAAGGGAGTGGAGCATCTCCCGTGTGAGCAAAGGCTGAGGGAGCTGGGGCTCTTTAACCTGGAGGAGACTGAGGGGTGACCTTATTAATGTTTACAGATATCTAAAGGGTGAGTGTCAGGAGGAAGGAGCCAGGCGCTTCTCAGTGACAACCAATGGTAGGACAAGGGGTAATGGGTTCAAACTGAAATACAAGAGGTTCCACTTAAATTTGAGAAGAAACTTCTTCATGGTGAGGGTGGCAGAGCCTGGCCCAGGCTGCCCAGGGAGGCTGTGGAGTCTCCTTCTGTGCAGCCATTCAAACCCGCCTGGACACCTTCCTGTGGAACCTCAGCTGGGTGTTCCTGCTCCATGGGGGGATTGCACTGGATGAGCTTTCCAGGTCCCTTCCAATCCCTGACATTCTGGGATTCTGTGAAAGCAATCAGACTTTGGGACACCGGTGGCCAGATCCGTGTCCATTTGTCTCCAGGCTGGAATGAGACCCGGAGCCACGGGCGCATCATCCCACCACACCTGGATCCCTCTCCGCCCCTGCTGTGCATTGCAGAGCAAGCCTAAGGCCACTGGAGAAAAATAATGGCTTTAGCATAGGAAAAAAAGCCTGTATATCGTTGCCTGCACTCCAAGGACTTAAGGCATGGCCAGTCTGGACCTGCGCATTTTCAAAGTGTGGAATGATTGAATTTGCAACTGTACTAATGTCCTCTGAACGTAGAGCAATGGGCTAAGGAGACAGCAAAGGTTGGCATTATTCTTATGTGTTCTTTATTGTCTATAATACAATTGTTTGATAGTCCCAAAAGAGGTCAAGGCTCCGGTGCTGGTCACTCACCACTGATACAGGAAGATGGTGTTTGCATTAAGGAGCCTCCAATTCAAACAGACAAGGCAGAGATGGAGTGGGAGAGGAGCGAGAGCACTGGGAGGTAAAGCAGGTGGTTCAGCAGCAGAGCCGATGCCTGAACTGCTGAATCCAGTTAAATTGCCCTGAAGCCAAAAGGAGGCCTGAGCAACTGCTCAAGGCTAAAAGCGCTGTGGGATTTCTGCCCTGGAAACCAGAATCCAAAATGGGTTTTAAAGGAAAAAGCAAATGAATTGGTTCCTACTCTGGATGGTCCTTCACACAGCAGGTGCTCAGGAGAGGAGAAATCCCATGAAAATGAACAGGGGACTCCAGTCCTGAGCCCTGGTGGGAGATGCAGACACACTGAAAGCTGTTTATATTGGCTAGAAAACTCACAGGTTAATAGCAGCTTTAGCATTCACACAGGACCCAGAAACATCCTCAATGCTTTGCACAACAAATACAATAAGTTGTTGATTACTTGTCCTGAAGATTTATAGAATGCAACGTTAGTCCTGCATGAGCAAAGTGAGGGCAGCAGGAGCAACAGCTCTGATTGCAGAGCACATGAAGGCGGTTACAGCCGGGAACACACCAGCTTTGTGTTGTCCCTGCCCAGGCCAGCCCCTTGCTCCCTGAGCATTGATTTACCCAGTGTTTGCTCAGTCAAATTCCATACTAGATTTAGCAGGAATTTATATGAGTCTTTTTGTATACAAATCTCAACTCCTCTTCCCTCCCATCAAAAATCCAACCAACCAACCAACCAACCAACCAACCAACCAACCAACCAACCAAACCTGAAAGTGCCAATACAAGATTTGTTTCTAGGATTTTGCTGGTCATTTTACAAAACCAAGAGTTTTATAATTAATTTGAGTGCTTAATTGCCTTTGCTTACAGCGACGTTTGGCTGACAGCAATAAAGACGTCAGAAGAAGCGAATCTGCAGTTATGTCACAACTTAGAAAGAGTATGACAGCATATGTTTTAGTTGAGTTTATTTAGGACATGTAGCCTCCAGAATGATCACATTTCGTAAAAGTAACATTCAGGCTATTTGTACTCGATTAGACATTTATTTAAAATTTCCTCTTGGTTTACTGATGTAAATGTATTATTCATTTTTCACATACCAAGCACTGTTGTTTAGTCTCAGAGGAATTATTGTTACAAATTTAACAACTGTGACATACTAAAAAGCACATTTAAGGAAGAAATTAGGGGTTGGGAGGATGTGACCAAATGTTTCCATGGTCTTTTGCCAAAATATCACTTAAATGCCAGTGAGATTTTAACAGGGGTTGCTCTACCAGAACTCATCTTGCCCATCAAAAGAGTAAAATAAATCTTGTCCGCATCAGTAGCAGGGCATCCTTCCATTGCACTTGTTCTTTGAAAGTCAGGCCCCAAACTGGGCAATGAAAAAGAGGAACCCGAAACATCCATGATTACTTCTGAGAAACTCAAGCCTGATGTCAAAGCAAATTGTAAACGGTGCACATGCAAGTCTGGGAAACTCTGTCTGTGCTTATTTTTCTGTAATTTTGATCGCCTTTCTAAAGTTATCAAAGTGAGATTGTTGCAAGAAGGAATTTCTCATGCGTGATTTTGTATGAGCAGAGAGTTTTCTGGGGAAAGTTGGAGCAGCAGAAGCCATTCCTGGGAGATATGTTCTCAAACTACCCTGTGAGTTAAGTTAAAACCTATAGTAAGTTTTCTATAACTGTTTTTTTTACCTGTATGGAAAATTTGATGGTGTAAAAGCTCCATATGCAATTTTCTCCCTGAGCCCTAGTGCTTTACAACGGTGGGATGAAGTGAGTTGCCATCTGAGCAGCATCTTCTGATCATCTCCTTCCAGCATCCTGCAATGGGTGTCACACTTGCTCTGCTGCTCAGGCCAGTGGCATGAGGAGCAATGTGGGTTATTTTCTGGTTAAGATGGCTTGAATCCCCCAGACTTAGCTTAGGCTGGGACTGATGGCCTTAGGCTGAGCTCCTGGGCCCTTGAGCAGGGGTGTGGAAGGGAGCCTGGTCAGGGCCATTAAGACCCATTAGTGCCCTCAGGGCCCTGCCGCAGAGGAGTGCAGTTGCTGATGCTGATCTAGTGGGCAATCTGGGAAACAAAGCGATGTTTTCTTTGCTTTTTAACCTTACCTGCCGTGGTTCACTCTGAGATGATCCAGACAGTAGCACCAAGGGAGCAGACATCTCCCACTGGCTCTCCCTTCTACAGCAACGCACTGCAGATCTTGTTTATTTAATTCCCTTGCAAGCCTGTCCAGGAAAATACAATTTTTTTTACGTTTTGTCTTGAAACCATTAATTATTTTCAGTTGTATCAAAAAAAAGTGTAGGCAAAACATGTGTAGGAATGACAACTGCCAGAACTTCTCGATTTTTCTGAGTTTTCTCCTGTGAAGAGCTTGGTCCTGCCACTTGCTGGAATGTGTTTCTCAAATCCCAGATGCACATTGATCGGTTGTGGGGGCACAGGTAACCTGCAGGAGAGACAGCGAGGCAGCAGCTCCTTCAGATGGTTCAAGGACACACTTGGATGCCCTAATCTCTCATTACGGAGACATTAGGGCTCGTGGCTTGGCAGCAGCTGTGACATTAAAATGTATAAGATGTTACCGAACGAAGCACTTGGCAAAACATTTCTTTTGGCTTCCCCAGACATAAACAACGAATTTTCTAAACAACGGTAGGTTATGACTGGGGGTGAGTCACTAATGTATGTAGAAGGAAGCACGGAGGAGACCACAATTGGCTAAATTAAGACAGGGGAACCCTCATGGTGGAATTCCCAGATGGCTTTCCAAAATCAGTACGTGACACACAACTGCTGTTCTGCGGGAGGGATCGCCAGGAGGTCTCTGAATCCCTGCTGTACAGACCCTCCAGTGCTAGAAATTGGTGTGGCCCTTTGGTTTCTGTGTGGATAATCTAATTTACACCAGCTGAAATGATGAGGTTCTCAGGGATATAGGTTAATGCCAGGGTTGGGTTATGGTTGGACTCAATGATCTTGAGGGTCTTTTCCAACCAAAATGATTCTATGATTCTATGAAAGGTCCTCTTTAGGAGTAGACTCTGGTTTCAGTTGCTAGCGAGAAGCTAATGTGGTGATTTCTGGTATTTCTGGTAGTGTAAGGGAGGTACTTGCCGTGGAATTCAAAAAAACTTTGAGCATCTTGTAGTTATCTGGACATAAAATTTATTCTTTGTAGCTGATAAGCCATTTATAAATCTTTTATTTCCACTTTCGAATTAAACTAGCGCTCGGGAGCTTTTATATATGGCCCAAGCGATAGAATAAGTTCTTTACGTTATACCTCACTTTCAAAGAGCCAGTGTGGTGAAGATGCAGTGTCCCAATCGGTTCAGAAAAATCCACAGGAAAGGTCTGCAGCTTGGAGAAGTGTATCCTCATTCCTGGATGATGTAGTAACCGTTTAGCTTGTACAGCTGATTTTACAAAAATCTTTATTCCAGTGAAATTAATTCCAGCTCACTTTTGGTTTCTTCTTTTAGTATTTTTGCCTTGTTCCTTCATTTGGCTGTTGATGAGGTGCGAGCTGCAGCGATGGCACGTAGGAACCCTCACTTGCAATAACATCGCTCCAACAATGCGGCCTTTTTGAGGAGCACCGGGAGACTCCATGCGGCCATATGCACCGACACACCAACACCACCGTGTCGAAATTCGAGTGGGAACGGCTTCACATCTGCCTGGTAATGTAATGTAACAAAGCAATATTAACATTTTCATAAAAATGTTCTGAAATCAGTTTGGTTTGGCTTGCCTTTCAGAACCTCAAGCCAAAGAGACTGTCCTAAGAGTGGTGTAAGCAGAGAAGCAATACAAAGTAGTAAGCGTGGCTGCAGGATCTGAAGGACCATTTTAAGAAAGCATTTTGTATGTCAGAGCTTTGTAAAACCCTTTGGTTTCCTGTCTGTACCCACATATTTGACAAGATGTAAGAAAACCCAGCACTGTACAGTGTAGGGACACTCTTCATCTTGATGCTCCCCAAGGAATTCATAGGAAGTTCAACCTTTATTTGATATATTTTGTGCAGCTCACCCCAACTATCCAAAGTTTAGAGAAAGGTACCAATCAAGTATTGTGAGCCAGCCACTGTATGTATTGACAGAGCAAGTGAAGGCTGCACTTGGTTGCAACCTGCCCATCACAAAAAGATATCAGCAGTGATTTCAAGTCTAGCAGCAAAAGGAATAACAGGTGAGAACCTGAGGACGAACATTTCTGAACAGGAAAATATAAGCAAATAGCAACACTGAGTAACTAAACATTGCTACATTTTACTAAGGGATGCCCTGAACGCTTCTTCACTGAAAGTCTTAATGGCCTTGTAGGGAGGATACTCTAGTTAAGTCCCAGTTTAGTGGGTGCAGGAATTAGAGGTTGAAATCCCTTTGTCATTAAGACAGAAGTTGAATCTGAGCGGCTATAAAATCCCTTCCACGCTTGATAATATTTACTGGACTTGCCAGCTTGACTCTGGTCTTTGATAACTCTGCCTGTGTATGCATGGACAGATTTTTATTTGCATGCTAGTTCAGGAATTGGTTCTTCTTTGTATGTGTACTTGTATTTACATATGAACAAGAATATTTGTTCTTCATCGGCCTTTGTTCTCCTATTTTTAAAAGGCTTACTCATCCCCTCAAAGATTAGAATCAGCTCCATCTGATTTAGGTGACAGTTCTCACCCCGTGAGCAGCAAGAAATTGAAATGAGCTGTTTCTGGAATGAGCTATTGTTGATCCAAGCTGTCCAACAAGTACTTGAATAACAAATATCTCTTACCAAACCAATGTTGGTTCATGAACAGAGGAAAAGAATGAAGTTCACTGGATTGCTTATTTGCAAAACACAGTTCAGCCCTTTCTTTGCCAAAGTGGAGCTGTCAGGAACTAGATCCTTAACTGCTATAAACCAACTCGACTCATTGACTTCAGTGCGGAGGTGACAATTTATATTAAGTGATCATCCAGCCTCAAAAGTGCAGCAGGACAGCAGCGTGAAGAAAAAACAAATGATGGGGAATGGTAACAAAGCATTTCAGAATAACCACAAAGATTTCTGGGATAAATTGCAGATATGGTCATTTTTTTCACCAAGATAAGGGGATGTTTTTTTGATTCTTATCTCCTGCTTAGTTTAGTGCTTGCAAAGATCAGGTGTGAAGTGAAACTTATAGGGAGGGATAATGTTAGCACAGGGGATGCGGCTGGGGGGAATGGACAACTTCAGGAAGAAAAGCTCGTCCTCTTGACAATTTTTGCCTTTCTCTGCATCAGTTGGTTCAATAAAGAATATCATTAGCAACTAGAAAAACTGCTGTGCTCGTGTTGCTGGGTCATCACCATTCCAGGAACACCATCCATCAGATTTTCCACCAAAGTTGTTTTTATGAGCTTAGTAGCGGAATGGGCATGAGTATAAAAATCCTAGAAATTTCACATATTAGAAATTGAATCGCTTGATCTTCTGTGGTTTGGCAGGTTGTATAAGGATGCATCACACCCAACGTAGGAACACTGTGAGACAGTAAATTCTTCAGACCAAGTGAGCATTGTGTTGTATTCTGCACCTGTACAGCTGTTGTTACTTTTGAAGTTGTCTTTGGATAAAAGTGATGGGGAAATTGTGGCTCCTTGACCTTTGAAATCATCACATCCAACCCTAAATGAAACAAACCTGAGGAGTAAAGAAACTAAAATACTATTGCGTTACATTGCACTCAGTGAGGAGTTGGATTGGATTCTTGTGGACCCCTTCCAACTCGAGACATTCTATGATTCTACATTGGAAATGGGTCTCTGGGTGTGGAGGTGTGAGGTCTAAAATGTGAATGGGTGACGTGTGGATTCGACTGAGCTGGAGTGGAATCTTAATGGAGAAGTTCCCCTCCTGTCAGGGTGGCAAAAAACATCCTTCAGCACTAAGCAACTTTCTGTTAACATTTTTAAAGGTAATTTGCTCTCATTTAGCACATTATATTCATGGCACTTGGAAACAGGCATTAAATAAGGCACATAATTAAGGGTTATTAGCGTTATTTATTACCGGTGTTGTTGTAATGTTTAGAGGATTGCTTTTTGCTATAGCTTGTACAAATATATAAGAAGAGGCAGTTCTTCTCCAAAATATTTCCACTTAAGAACACTGCTAGCATGAACAGAAATACCCCTCAAAATGTAAAGCAAGATCTCTTTCCTAATGAACAGCAGCTACTCAGGATTTGCCAGCGACTTCACTTTTTGCTCAATTGCCACTCATGTTTAATGAATTAAAAAAATGTTGGTATGGGATTTCTAAATGACTTCTGCAGCCAGTGGTGCCAGCAGAAGCGTCTGGCAAGAATTAATCTGTAAAATCACGTAAATGCCAGGGCATACATTGCATACTTTAGTAGTTAATGAGTTGGTGAATCCTGCAGCTGTTATCTTGTTCCAACTATAGGCGGCGTTTCTAAAAAACTTTTGCAGAAGGTAAAAAAAAATCTGGAAATTAGCCATAGAGTTTTAAACCATCTTAAAACAAGACCGTGAGTGAATAGCTTCTCTAGTATCCTGTTAAACTTCAGGAGCCCTTCAACATCTGTAATTGGGAATAGCCCGACTCACTCCAACAAACCCATCGCAGCTGAAAATTTGGCCAACGAGATGTATCCAAAATACTGCAAATTCCTACAAAACGGAATTCTTTGTCTCTATTAGCATTTCAACACGCTCACTACAGAGATCTCACTGGGGGTAAAGCATTAAACCCCTTTCAAAAGTGGTTTAGTTGGCTAATTAGACAATAAGCATAAACCTGATGCATCCAGCTGTACAAATAAAACGTGACTTTAAAGTTTAATGTCCTGCGCGCACAGAGTAGTCGTGAACTTGGAGCCAAGCGGGGCTGCGTCTGAAGGCCCAAACCTTCAGAGAACAGAAAGGGAGTTTATTTTAAGTGTAACTAAAAGGAACTAAGTACCAGTTACCACAAATAGGGTGATCTTTATCTTCCTTTGTTGGCTTGTGCGGAGGGAAAAGAATCTTAAAAGACTCGTGCAGCCGCAGGCTTCACAAAGAGGATGTCTCCCTCACATTGCTGACATGTCTTTCATTTTTTGGGTGCTACCTTACCCTCCAAGGAAATTAACGGGTCATTTTAATGCCCTCTTACGCCCTTGGCTCCTGGGTAGGTGTGATCAAGTAGCTAAACACTTACATAATTGACATTTCTCCCCTCTGTGCTAATGCATCCACCCTGCAATTGTTTAAGGAAGACGAGGCTCCTCTTGCGGAGTTTTCCACTTTGGCCATCTCGCAGCGGCACCTGTGAGCGCTCACTTTGAGAGATTGCTAATGTGCTAATTACCCAGGACCCAAAAATGCAAGCTGTAAACAAATGAGGACTGTATTTATAATCAATCAATTTTATGACCTTCTGATGGCGATGATATCAGTGGAGTTTACATTGGGAGCCCTTGTACTCCTCCAGGGCAGCTGTGCCCTTATGTTTCAGTTACAACTCGAAGAAGATTTTGCTAATTTACTTTATAGTAGGCGTACTTAAGAAAAATATTACCTTCCCTAAACAGCTGAGCCTGTTACCAACTCTCGCTTTTAAATAATGAAAACACACGGACTGTCAGTACCTTCAGGGTGTATTGTCAGGTGACGAGCTGTTTTCAAAACATCCATGGCAGAAAGTAATGACTTCAGAGCAAAATATTGTTCTCATCGGTATAAGTTGCCGTGAGACAAATCCCACACCCTCTGATGTCAATGGAAAGACTCCGTTTGACTTCAAAGAGGACTGGATCAGGCCCTAAAAGAAATGTTGCCGTCATAAAACACCACATATGCTTTATGGTTCATGCGTTTGAAAAAATTCGCTGCTCGCTGGTGATCTTCTGTGCACTTTACCTGGCTACATGTAACTTGTAGTTTTTATAGCTGCTTTGCAATGGATTTATGATAGAAGAATGCCTGTAAAGTCGATTTGTGAAGTGTTAAGATGATGTCCTGGGAAGCCACACAATGCCAAGGTACACAAGATGCCCTGCAATGCCTCAACTCAAGGAAGAGCATCCATCTTTCCTGATGTTACAGACTTCTCACAAAGAAAAAAAGGAGTTGTTTAACCATGGGCAGATGTATTAAACAGATCAATTTTGTGCCCTTTTTCTTTTATTGGAATAATTAGCTTTTCAATCTGAATTCAGATTGGATTTCAAGGACGGAATTGTGTCCTACATTTGCCAAAGCTTTGCTCGAGTGGTGGCTGATTTGAGCGACTTTTATAAACCAGGACAGGATGGGGCCCCCTGTGTCCACGATCATGAGCCCCTCGAGCTGGAAGCCCAGAGATGACTTTATTACCTCCAAACCAGCAGCAGATGCAAGCTATTCAGCATAATTCCTTTCTCTTGACATTGTACCCTCATTTAAGCATGGGTTATAAATGAGATTTTTTTCCTTCGGGTTGTTAGGGATGTGGCTCTGCAGAGAGGATCAGAGCTCCATGTTGTCCTGCATTTTATCTCCTATGGTCAGATGCCTGAAAGGAGCCGATAAAAAAGGTGGGGATGGACTTTTTAGCAGGGCCTGTTGCGATAGGACAAGAGGTGATGGTTTTAAACTAAAAGAGGGGAGATTCAGGCTGAACATGAGGAAGAAATTGTTGCCCTGAGTGTGGTGAGAGCCTGGCCCAGGTTGGGCAGAGAAGTGGTGGCTGAACCATCCCTGGAGACATCCCAGGCCAGGCTGGACGGGGCTCTGAGCAACCTGAGCTGGTGAAGATGTCCCTGCTCATGGCAGGGGTGGCACTGGGGAGCTGGGAAGGTCTCTTCCAACCCAAACTGATTCTGTGATTCCATGACCATGCTGGAGCCCTCATGCCAAATGCTCAACGAAATCAGTCATCCAAAAAGATGCTCTGAAGCTGTTCTGAGCTTCTATAAATTGATGCTTTGCTTATGCTGCAGAGTTTGCTGAACGCCTTTGCTACCTGAGATCTCTGCGGGGTGGGGATAAGAGCAGCTCCTGTCTATGGGCTGCCATCGCCACCCCAAGGGACAGAACCACGCTGTCCCCCGGGAATGTCCCTGTCCCTGGGCTGCCGAGCAGAGGGTTCAGGGAGCCCCTGGGAGAGTGCTGCCCTCGCCTTAGAAAGCTGAGCTTTCCTGGGCCTGTTTGCAGGGCAGGCAGCCGGCCAGACAGCTGGATTGCCATGGCAAAGACAGTGTCTGGCCTTTTTAAAAGAGAAACTTGCTAGATTTATGTGCGGGAATGGATGTGGTCCTTCTGGAGCTGACGCGGTCTAATGAATGAGATGGGGAGTAAAATACTTTATACTTGCTATCAGGGGTTAACGACTCCTGCCCTCTCCGTTTTCCCCTGCTCATGTTTTCCCTCTCTCCCCCTCCTCCAGTCCCAGTCCCCCCCGCTGTGTGTCTGTGTTTTCCGAGCAGTGGCACCACCTGGTTTGTTTTCTGTGTCAGGTATATTACACACTGTCAGTCAGAGGTTAACTGCCACAGCCAGCTCAGCCCTTTCTTGTACCTGGTCTAAACTCCCTCCCTGCCTGGGATGCCTCTTGTTATGTTTCCCAGAATGTAACGGTACCCGGAGAAAGCGGCTGGTTTGGTCCTTTTGAGTTTTTCGGTGGTTGACAGGTTGGTGAGGATGGTGTCTCTGCCTGCTCGTGGTCTTGGGAACCCACTCTGTGGCTCCATCGCTCTGCCTGTGTGCTAGAGCCTGAAAGCTCTTGCAGCACTCAAGTCACACATCAGAGTCCATGTTTGCCTTTTGTGCTCTCAAAGAAAACACTGATGTGAATTTTCTTCTGTTGATGCCGACGCTGGCTGTGTCCCCAGTCCATATCAAAGAGGTCAATAACCCTCCCCAGCTGCCTACATGGAAGGGAAACTTCAGCTTGCAGCTCAGACGGGAGCTCTGGGACGGTTGTACAGGTGCTTGGCCTTAACCCTTAACCCTGGTCTGGGCCAAGAGTATATCTGGGCCCTAGAGAAGGAACAGAAAGTCCTGGCTTCTTTCAGGGTTGAGGCCAAGCGAAGAGGACAGTAGGAGATTTAATACAGCTGTTTGAAGGGCAGCTACAAAGATGATCCCTGCTCATGGCAGGGGGTTGGACTGGATGAGCTTTGAAGGTCCCTTCCAACCCAAACTGTTCTTTGATTCTATGATTCCTTGATTCTTTGATTCTATGATGGGATTAAACTCTTGCTAGTGACAGATGATGCACTAAGGGGCAATGGCTGTAGATCACTGTGTGAGAGGGTCATGTTGGACATTAGGGAAAGCTTTTTTCCCTGGGAGGGGAGTGCAGCACTGGAACAGGCTGCTAGTGGAGGCAGAAAGGAGGGAAATCTTCCCTGTAAGTTTTTAAGACTCGATTAGAAAGATACCATCTCACAAATGGCTTTTCCCCAGTAGGCACTGGCACGAGCCCAGGTACACAGTTGCTCAATGGTCTCAGCGCTGTGTCTCTCTTAACAACCTCATAAACTACATAAACACAAGCTCGTCCTCTCAGGAAAACTGAGCGTGTTTAACTGCAGATCTGAAGGGCCAACCCCAAACTTTCCTTGTATCAACTCTCCAGGCTGAAATATAAGAATAAAGCTGCCCTTGATGCAACCCCCCTGTACATCTGCAATGAGATGGAGACTTTAAATTGTACCTCGGCAAGTTATTTTGCCCTTGGACCACTGCCTCGTTTTGCAAATGGGAGAAATTTCTGCACGAACAATTCCCCTTCTCCTCCTAATGTGGTTATTGTCTGCGAGATTCCTTTCTCTGCTGGTGCAGCAACTGGGAATTGCGTGATGAATGACGGACTGGACGGTCCCAAAATGAAGGCGTTGTAATGCTGCCTGGGAAAATGGGGCTTCTGTGTTCCTCGGAGGGGACCAGCCCTTAATGGGACATTTCCTGGGGGTCGCCGTTTGTTCTGCTGTTCACCTTCTGCGTCCCTGACTTAAAATCCTACAAATTTGATAGGCAGAATTGCAAAAGGGCCACCAGCAGGCACTTCATTCAACAAGAACAGTACGCTGAATGCGTGGCGCAGTATATAATGCTAAGTACCATGAATAATCATGTCCAAGGCATATCGAATTGGGCTCCGAAAATTAATGGGCACTTTTGACCTTCTTTCTGCGCCCCAGCTCCTTGCTTACAAAATGGGAAGTGTACCAACTTTCAGGGTGAATAGTAATTGATTAACATTGGGCAAGCAGTCACATATTACATTGAAATGCTCTTGAGAAGAATCTAGAAAGAAAATTATTAATCCTGCCTTGGTTTGGATTGCAAAAGAAGGCAGAGAGAGACACAGTGGATAGTGAGGGAGGGAGCAAAATACTGAATAAACCACTCTTTCATTCAGCACTGTTCACTATGTGTGAATGAGAGACATCAAAATGGTCTGAAATGATGCTGTAATTAAAGACCCCGCCATGAGACATAAGCACAGGAGACCTGCAGCGAGATATGTGCTCGATTTTGAAACCTAATAGATGTCATTTTAAATATGGTTCTTCGGGACAGAAGGATTTTGTTCAGACCAGGGCTTTTATTTGATTAGCCAGGAATTGCATCCCTTTTTGCTTGTCGGTCTTTGAAACGAATGAAGTTTTATAAGACAGTGCCCAGAAATGAAATGCTTGCTAGTACAGGTACTAACGCTACTTCAGAGAAAGAATCAAATTGTAAGACTTTTGGAAAGCACTTTGTATTTATACAGCTTCTGTCACTGAATTCGAAACAGTAACTACATGAGGTGAGTCAAAGTACACATCAAATACAAATATCTGGATTAACAGATACAGGGATCAGCTAAAATCAAATCTCAAGTGTATTTATGCAATATATTGGAGAATTTCAAGCAAAATCTGAGTGCAAGTTATTGAGGTTAAAGTCGTATTTTTTTTCTAAGTGATCCAAGGTGATAGAGGATCCTAAATACAATGGATTGTTACATACTAGAGTCAGGTTTCCTCACTGGAGCAATAGGCGAAAGGATGGAGCTTTGTGATGCAGAACAACACAGAGGAAATACAAAACAGAACCAATTCTCAGCTCAAAAGTATCAGCAGGATTACAGCTGGTAATAACAAACAATACTGATGTTGACATGCATTTTACAAAGGTTAGGGTTGATTTTTGTTGCCAGAGGTATTTTTCCTTGGCCCTGCTTTTGCTGCATTTTTTCCAAGCGTCCTACATTGCCTGTTGGCCTGAGGAACACTCCAGCATCTCGAGCATCGCCCAGGGTCTCTTTGCCAAGTTCCAGGAATAGAAGAACAGCTACCAAGAAAGGTTGTTTTTCTGGTATTCCAACTTGCACAGTGAAATGCAAAGCATTTGAAAAATAAGCTTGGGAACTTGGCTGGTGCTCCTTGGGGATTACCCATCCATTACCCATCCGTTACCCATTTCCCTCTTTTACAGACCAAAAGGCAGAACCGAACTGAACTGGGAAGGTTTAATGAGAAGAACAAGTTCCCTGGCCGGTTTCACACTTCTCCATCGAGGAAGAGTCAATGTTTCATTCAAACGGTGCACGATATCAAATTGTCCTCCCAGACATGTGGCTGACAGAGACTGGCTCAGCAGAAGCACCAGCAGTTTCTGAGGTGAGAGGACCTCTTCCCCTTCCATGCTCCAACAGGTCACCAAAATGCAGGGCAAAAGTGTCCCACGCAAGAAACATCCAGTACCCTTTACGGTAGGTTCATTTTATCCTTCTGACTTCAATCCCTTCTGCTTTTCTTTTGTACTTATGAGTGCTTGGTGGGCCAAGAGCTTCAAATTTGTCTTGATAATTTTCCAACCAAACCTTATCACTGTGAGCTAAACACAATACCAGCCTGAGCGAAGATGTGAACCGAGGCAATGGGTTATAGCTCTAGCTGGTTTGTCTCTGTTTTACTTAGATCCCTGTGGATGGATTTGGATTATTTTTGATTATTTTTAATGCAGAAGGGCCTTGGGTGAGCGCTGCTTTCTGTGTCCTCAGAGGGATATTTCTGGGGCATCATATTGGCAAGAAAAATCCCTTTTCCATATTTTTTCTTGCTAACCTGTTCCAGAGTCCTCCCAGAGAAAAACTCTGGTTTACTTCAGTGCTCCTCATGCCCTTTCAGCTTCAATAACACCACAGGCTTTTCCAGACACCCTTAAATAACATGAAGGTGACCCATGAACTGAACTAATAAACATCACCAAGTCGAGCTCCTGGGGATCAGACTTCATTTTCTCGGTTTCACCACCAGTTTTTGTTACTACAGGCATTCAGAATCAGCATCCTGAATTTTTCTCCCTTACTGTTATTTCTCTGCTATGTTTAACCAGCCTCTCATTAGGCTTTAATTGATATTCATTTTTCATGGGAGCTAATTTTTTTGACCCATGCAAGCAATTAATGGTTATTCTTAGAGCTAGTGTGTAATGTCTTGCATGCAGCTGCCTTTGATTATCATGTTTCTGAGGCCCCCATATTATTTTCCCTCCTCAGTAAAGCCTTATATGATGTTACAGTCACAGATAGCACAGCAAAAACTTTGGAAGTCTGAAATAACAGAGTGGAAATAGCGATCAGGAGCCAGAGGCTTCAGTCCTGTTGCTCAGATGCTGCCATCCCTGACTCCCATAGGGCAGGAACTGGAGTTTGGTGGCAATGAAGCGGTGATGGACTTTCTGCTGATGAATCTGGAGTCCTGGTGGCCACCAGCATTGCTCCTGAGTGTAAATCATTCCGCTTTTCCTTTTTCCACGTTCCAGCCAAGTGGCTGGGGAAGGGCAGACCTCACTGAGGTGGGTTTGATACCTGTGAGATCAGGACATTATTTTGGAGCAAGCACTCAAGCTTTCTCCTGCACAAGTCTGGAGGAGCCTTGCTGATTTGTAAGGTTGCCATGAAACTAATTTTCTTGAATTTTTCTCTTTTGGTTTGTTCATTTGTTTTTCCTAAAGCCTTTCATCTCTAGTAAACCCTTCTACCCAAGAAGGAGCAACTGGGACTTTGCTAGCGCCTAAGCTAATTGTCTTAAATTGTCCTAAACTCCTTATTCTTCAAATGAAGAAAGAGAAATAAGTAGGAAAATGGATGTTTCTTCGGTGAAGAGCAGCTACCACTGCCTGCAGCGATGTCTGTCTTGGGTCAAGCGCTGCACAGCTACAAATCCTGTGTTGCCTATACCAGTGATCCACAGCTGCATCCTTCTCTACATAAAGCACAGAATCCCAGAATGTCAGGGGTTGGAAGGGCCCTGGAAAGCTCATCCAGTGCAATCCCCCCATGGAGCAGGAACACCCAGCTGAGGTTCCACAGGCGGGTTTGAATGGCTGCAGAGAAGGAGACTCCACAACCTCCCTGGGCAGCCTGGGCCAGGCTCTGCCACCCTCACCATGAAGAAGTTTCTTCTTATATTTAAGTGGAACCTTTTGTGTTCCAGTTTGTACCAATTACCCCTTGTCCTACCATTGGCTGTCACCGAGAAGAGCCTGGCTCCATCCTCCTGACACTCACCCTTTATATATCTGTGAACATGAATGAGGTCACCCCTCAGTCTCCTCTTCTCCAGCTCCAGAGCCCCAGCTCCCTCAGCCTTTCCTCACACGGGAGATGCTCCACTCCCTTCAGCATCTTGGTGGCTGCGCTGGACTCTCTCCAGCAGTTCCCTGTCCTTCTGGAACTGAGGGGCCACAACTGGACCCAATATTCCAGGTGTGGTCTCCCCAGGGCAGAGCAGAGGGGCAGGAGAACCTCTCTGACCTACTGACCACCCCCTTCTAACCCACCCCAGGTACCATTGGCCTTCCTGGCCACAAGGGCCCAGTGCTGGCTCATGGTCATGCTGCTGTAACCTCTTGTGTTGCAGTTTGAACCTTGAGAAGTTAAAATAAGTCCATTTCATTACCGAAGCAAGGCTTTTAAGCTTGCTTCAGATAGCTTTTTTTAAGTTCCGCAGAGAGGCTTACCTTTGTGGCTTGCATTAAAATAAGCAAGCACTCAAACCTTCACAGAATTGATACTCTCAGTAGAACGGCCCGGATAATTTTCTGTTGTAACAGTTTTCAAATAGTTCGATGGCTGCCAAAACCCAACAAAAACAGTTTAAGAAAAGACACTTTTTCGTTTTAAAACAAAAAGTAGGAAAATGTTGAGGAAAAATTTTGTGTTTTTTTTTTTTAATTTTCCTCTGAATTTTTCATAGGAAAACAAATCATTTCCTGAGTAGTCCCAGCTTTAAATAGTTCCTTTAACTGTCTTGGTTTGTTGAGTCGAGAATACAGCAAACTAAGGTTTTAGGCTTTTTTTCTCTGCTCTTTGTTTTTCCAAGCACATGTTCACACAGATCAGCTGCAGATAGAGACATGGGTAGAGATCCTCTCATACACGTGCAGATCTGTCAGATGCGACTTTAGCCACCAAAAAGCTTCAAACTCCAAAGCAGTTTTGTCAACTACAGACAGCCAGATGTATTTTTTAAAAATCAGATAGTGTCTATAAGCCAGCACACAGCTGTTGATTTTAACTTCAAGGGTGTAGCCTCGCTTTTTAAATGGTCATCTTAGAGTTCCGAGCCTGTGAGCGGTTGCACGTAGGAGCAGCTTTGCATTTTCCCGTCTTTTTGGTAACAACCGAAAGCGCAGCCGTGGGTTTCAATCTGTCCCCTCCTCAGGGGGTTTGAATCTCTTTTATTCTACCTATACCATCTTTTATGTGTTTCAGAACGGGCGCAATTTTTTCCCTCCGCAGCAGGCTCAGCATTGCAGATCTTACCGGGGGCCTCTGGGTGCTACCAAACTGCAGATATGAATGTTAAGAACAGTTTGTAGGCCTGGGCACCAAAGTTTGTTACAACACTTATTTATTACCAGTCTCATATAACTCCTTCATGGTAAACAATGCAGGTTTTATTATGTGTAAGTAATAGGAGACCTTAGCTTTTTCCACTAACAAACATGCCATGGGTAATTATTCCTGTATTAAAACGACATGTGGACATATTTGCGACATGCAACAGTTCCATTTCTTTGAAGAGAAGTATTATTCTAAACAAGGTTAGCCACCATTTATTTCGAGGGGCTCTTACATTTCTGTGTTCGAAGCGCTTTGCGGCTTTCCTTGTCTATTTGATAATCATTAACATGTTCCGTCGTTAACCTTCAAGCAGCTTTGCTTGAAACTTTATATGCGACTTTTCAAACATTTGTCTTGCATTGCAGACTGTGGTTTGCTGGGGCTGTTTTTATAATCACTAGTGGTAAAATCAGGAAGATGAAAAATGGGTGTGTATTGAAGAGCAGCGTATCCAGCATTCTGAGTCTTAAATTAGAGTGATGAGCATAAACATTGCAAACAGAGCTTTTTCAACTCGATTGCAATTATATTTGAAATTACCTACAATTGCCAGTAACCATCTCAAAGCTAGAAATTAACTTTGTCGGCTCTCCTCCAGATGGATCAGCTGTTAAACGTGCTGTCTCGTGCAGCTGAACGGAGGGAAGGAAGAAAGGGTGAGGAGGCGTCTGAATGGCAACCACGCTATGTTCTCACTGAAGCGGAGCTTCTGCTGCCTGTCGTGAGCCTGCACGCTTTGCTTTCACTTTTCCATCAACCCAAGGCCAGTTTTTGACACGTAGTTTGGGAAACTGCGGCTTTGCTGACCTCAGTGGAAGCCAGTGCACAAAGTGACCCGAGGGAATGGCAGGGAGATGTGCCAGGGGAGGTTGAGGCTGGACATTAGGAAAAGGTTCTTCACCCAAAGGTGCTGGACACTGGAACAGGCTCCCCAGGGAGGTGTCACGGCCCCAAGCCTGACAGTGTTCAAGAAGAGTCTGGACAACACCCTCAGACACACGGTGTGACCTGTGGGGCGTCCTGTGCAGGGACAGGAGTTGGACTCCGTGATCTGTGTGGGTCCCTTCCAACTCAGGACATTCTATGATTCTATATTTTTTTGCTGTGAAATCTGCCAGAGGCACGGCTCAATCCCAGTGTTAACAGACAGAAGCAAAGCTCCCCTGCAGCACTCAGGGTTCCTGCGGGAGACATCCCTATCTTTCCAGACGAGAACCTTGTCCCTCCATACCTGCCCCGTCCCGGATGCTGTGCAGTTTGCAAAATCCAACATCCAGAGGTGAATTAATGTGAGCAGGAAGATGCCCCTGAGCAGCTACCAAAGCAAGGAGCACACCGCACTGACTCTGCTGTTGTGCTTGGCTCTGGCTGAGTGTCCTCCCTTCCTATGTGGAGCCTGGTGGGCTCTGCTGCGGGCGAACAGGCTGCCCGTGTCTCCCTCCCTCGGGTCAAGTCTTGAGCAAAAGGTTACGTTTATGGCAGATCCCACTTACTGCCTGAACAGCTAAAATGTAATATTTTTTAATTCCTGCTCTGCTTGATGATTTCCTGCTGTTATTTCTTCAACTGATCATCACAATTCGTTTGGCTAACTCTATACCAATTTCTTCCATGGCCACTATGCCTGGAGAAGTTCAGATTCTTCTCCATCCTCCTCCAGAATCAATCAGTGCACGAGGACATTGCCGTGGCTCCGTGGCTGCAGTGGACTTAACTGATTTTCAACTAGTGGAGCTGAGGGAGGTATTTTGCCCAAAGCATCTCATAAATGCTTGTGATTTCAGTTTCCAACATGACTCTGAGCTGGGGAATGAGAATGTGCCAGGAGTGTCAGTGACAGCTTTAGAAATGGATTGTTTGCATAAACTTGAAAACAGTACAAGCATAAATGTATTTCCTTTGTTTAACTTTTCACTCTTGTTTACTCGTCTCTGCTTCTAAAAGGCTTTGCAAGTAAACTCTGCAAATCTTGGAGTTTCACAGGCATTAATGGGGGCTGGGAGTTCTGGGCTGGTTCCTCGGCCCTGACGTCTGGGAGCTAAGGCGCGGAGCAATTCACAAGGCATCAGAACCAGCTGGAAGATTTTTACTCGCTTTGCTTTGGAACCCTCTGTGCCCTTGGGGTTTCGTCGACTCCCCAAGGACAGCACCCACCTCCTGGGTGCTGCGAAGTGAAGTCTGCAAGAGCTCTGGGAGGCTCAGCCCCTTCTCCATGTGCTTCAGGGCCGTGTGGGCAACGCAGAAAAGCGACCTGGAAAACCAGACAGGCTCAGGGTTTCCTCTGAGGAACACGGAGGCTTCTGTAGACTGCAGTTTTCTTTGGTAGAGAAAATCTACTTAGCCTGTGAGCTTTTGAGGGAAATAACTGGGTTTTAGTCCTGTGTTTTACAGCACCAGTGCAGTTAAGTCCTGGTCTATGTGCACTGGGGAGGAGGGAGAGGAGCTTCAGCTACACAACGAATGAAAATGCAGGTGTCTTGTTGCCTTTCATAAGAATTCCTCTTCCCCTGCATTTATCCAGTCAACACCTTATTAAACTTGTGTATATAGCTTTGTACAGGCTGTCCTTGTTCTGCATGGATATAAAAACCGGGTGCAGGCACTGGTGGCTGCATTGGTGACATTTTAAATGGCTACTACCAACTTTTTCCTTGCCTCTTATGGCAGCCGTAGGGGACTGGGAGGCTGGAGCCACGTGCCTTGGTTTAACACTGCAAAGAAGAGGAGGAGCAGGACAGCATGCAAGCCTCTTGCTTCGGAGCTCCCAGTAAGTCTGGAAAGGTCAGACTTCACCATCCCATAGTTACACACGTCACTGGGCCTGGGGGTTTTATTTCCTGTGCTTACTGCTCACCTGGACTCTGGAGCATAGAGAACAGGGCTTTATAATATGTGTAGATTGGATATTAGGAAAAAGTTCTTCGCAGAAAGGGCTGTGGGGCATTGGAACAGGCTGCCCAGGGCAGTGCTGGAGTCACCGTCCCTGGAGGGGTTGAACAGACATGGAGATGAGGTTCTCAGGGACATGGGTTAGTGCCAGTTTTGGGTTAATGTTTGGACTCGATGATCTTAAAGGTCTTTTCCAACCAAAATGATTCTGTGATTCTATAACTGGTGTCTCTTTTGGGACTCGCAGATTGCTCCTGGGACGTCTCTGAAAGTTAACGGAGAAGATGGTCAGAAGGCTCAGGTTTGCTCTGCAGGAGTCCACGCTGGCACTCGGGAGTTCAGAGGATTTCTGCAGTTCTGTTACACTGGACACAATTTGCTCAGAAAAAGGAGCTGCTCTTGCAGTTAATGTACTGAACCAACGTATGCAAGAACTGGGTTGTCTCCGATTTCCAGAACAACACTGGACAATTTACTTAAGCCTAAATCTGCAAAGAATACTTTGTAGCTTGATTCCTAGTGAAATAAATAGGAAGGAAGTCTATAAACATCTTTGTGGATCTGAACCCTTATGTGCTCTGAAATGAAAATTTCATCAACTTTCTTCCTGTCTAGTTTATTTAGACTAAAAATTTGTGCACATAAGAATTATTTTCTTGGTGCATATGAATGGAGCCTGGGCATGAACTTTGTCGCAGCCAAATCCTTTGAGCGCTACCATGTATCTGATACGTCACAGAGTCCTGTGTTAAATGAGCGAGAATCTGCAATGTGACAAGAGTTGCACCTGCAATTTTGGTCATTGTTTTTAGCCTGATTTCCTAAAAGTAAAGAAAGATTTACGCAGCCATGCTCTGCGTGACTGCTTAGGTGTGTGGGTCCCTGTCTTTGCTTTTTGCCCCCATCACTCTCTACCCATAGCCCAATTTTACCCAAACCGGAGAGTATCAGAGATATTCAGTTTTAGGAAGCTTTATGCAAATATATGCCCAGGTGTTGGAGAGAGACCTAATTACTCCTCCTAGACCAGGGAAAGCAAAGCTCCACCCTCATTAGACATCAGAAGATGGAAGAGAAACAGGAAAAGCTTACATCATGGTGTACTGTAAATGAGTACCAGAGGATCCACCCTTCAGCTAAAGAGGTAATTTTGTGTGGATTCTCTAATGTTTCCTGTGATGCCTCATGTCCTGTTTGAGGAGCCGTGACTACTCACTGTTCGCACCTTGAATCCTGAGGGCAGTTTTGGGCCCCTCATACCAAGAAAGGCCTTGAGGTGCTGGAGCGAGTTGAGAGAAGGGAACGGAACTGGGGAAGGGGCTGGAGCACAGGTGTGATGGGAGCGGCTGAGGGACCTGGGGAGTTCAGCTGGAGAACAGGAGCTGAGAGGAGACCTTCTGATCTCTGAACTGCCTGGAAGGAGCTTGGAGCCAGGGGGGGTCGGGCTCTGCTCCCCAGGAACAAGCGCCAGGAGCAGAGGAAACGGCCTCAAGTGGCACCAGGGGAGGTTGAGGTTGGATGTGGGGAACAATTTCTTCCCCAAAGGGCTGTGGGGCATTGGAACAGGCTGCCCAGGGCAGTGCTGGAGTCACCATCCCTGGAGGGCTGGACAGAGATGGGGTTCTCAGGGACATGGGTTAGTGCCAGAGTTGTGTTAGCAGTTGGACTTGATGATCTTAAGATCTCTTCCAACCAAAATGATTCTGTAATTCTATTCTATGACTTGCTGAATCTTGCAGGAAATTGATATCTGCTGTCAACATTTTCTTTCTCTGAAATTGTCTTTTACATCAAAATAAGCCCTGCAGTCTTCTGACTGACACAGGTTTCATTTGATACCACACACCTTATCGAACAGTGGTTCAATGGTTATTGCTTTCCCTTTCTCTTTTCAATATTGCACTTACCAATGGTCCCTTTTCTGCACACGATCCTTGGAGTAGAATATTAACCCATCACATTCACTCAGGAAGGTGTTTGCACTTCCACTCACCTAAGGACAACAAGGAGGATTTTACATTGTAATGCATGTGATCACCCTGGATCTTTTCCTTGTCTCCAAAACAAAATAGCTGGAGTAGGTGGGATATTAAGCAATATTGAGACTTTGGTAAACCTCTAACCTTGTCAGATGTGTATTAGCACTGTCAGGTGCGTAAAATTATTTGGTGTAACTGGTTGTTGTAGCTTTGCTTACTCCTGCCTCCTTTACCTCTCTGTAAGTCAGTGCCACCATCCGCTCCGAGATCCATGCACCAGCCACTTGATCCCAGCAACGCTGCAGGAAACCTTTCCAAGGGCTCCATGCTGGATCATCACATGGGGCAGCCTAAGAAACAAGGAAAGCAGCTTTTTTCTTTAAAGGGGACCTACAAAAAAGCCGGAGGGGGACTTTTTACAAGAGCCTTTAGTGAAAGAGCGAGGGGTGATGGCTTTAAATGGAAAGAGAAGCTGTGGATGCCCCATCCCTGGAAGTATTCAAGCCCAGGCTGGACGGGGCTTTGAGCAACCTGGTCTAGTGGAAGGTGTCCCTGCCCATGGCGGGGGGTTGGAACTCGATGATCTCTAAGGTCCCTCGCAACCCAAACAATTCCATGATTATACGATTCGTACTCTCCAAGGTCACTGCTTTTTCTGCTAGATCACATCCCAAGGAGAAAAGCTGCTTCTAAGCTTGGATTGTGCATATAATAGTAAAAAACTCGGTTGGTGTCACTGCTCGTGAAGGATGACTGATGGGAAAGTACTTTTCTTGAGCTGCCCTGTAGGTCCATATTTCAGCTTTGTTCAGTAAAGCACTTAAGCATGTGCTTAAAATTAAGTGTGCTGCTGACTGGAGGCCTTGGACAATAAATATGCTACTGGGAAAGTATCTGGACCATACATTTATTAGTCTGTCTAAAAGCCCTGTTATTTCTTCTTCAGTTCTGAAGTAAATCACATTTTTCAAAAGCCACAGTTGTGGGTAAATGTCTGATTTTGATAGGCGTTGCATATTGCAGCTATTGCTGATTTTAAACAAACTCATAGATGCTTAGTACATCCGCAAATGAAATACAGCTTGGCTCCTTTCAGTGGTTTGGTGTTTTTTTGAGAAATCTCTCTTTGAACTACCCATCTGCAGGCTTTTCCTTTTGACTGTCTGTGTGGCCATCCCGCAATTACCTGTGGGTTTATGATCCTTCTCTGGAGAACAAGTTGGTTGGACGGTCTGACGATGAAGAAAGATGGGAGTGATAAAATGGGGCAGGGTACGATATCGGTTACACGTGTCACAGGAGCATCCCTCCAGATTTACACTGCTGCAGCTTCGCTCTGGATCTGGCTCCAAGATTTGCCATAAACGGCCATTTCAATAGTTTTGGAGTTCAGTCTGTTGCATAAAAATGAAGCATCAGGAGTTTTGGGGCTTTGTGACTGCAGTGAAAACAGACTGGAGTGAGCAACTCATTGGCAAAGTAAACGGAAGGTAAATCTGTGGGAGCCAGAGGAAGAAACCAACACATGTTTTTAAAGGGTTTATGGCTAGCAATTTATTCCCTTAACCCCTGGTTCAGTGCTGGGCAACAGTAAACAATGAAGGAGCCATGGTTGCCTCTGAAATTGAGTTGACCACGCAAAGAAAGGCTCTAATTCCCTGAAGTAATAGAAGGTTTGGAGAACCGTGCGGCGATTAGGAACGACGCACACCAGGACACAAACAGAAATTCACGCAGAGGCAGAGATCTTGTTCAGGAAGGAGCGCAGAGCCTGGCCAAGCAGAGAGCTGACCTAGGCCTAGGCCGCCTTCTTTATTCACCATTGACAATTCATAGGATTTACAGGTACAGGCCTGGACTAAGATGTTTACAAAAAGTGTTTTTCCACTAATTGTTATTAAGAACACACTAAACTCATGTGATGTTCGTCTCACTTGTTTTTCCACTCATTCACAGACCAGGCCCAAGGACATTCACACATCCCATGCACTTGGGGGCGGTTATCCAGCTCAAGATACCATTCTCACGAGTCTGGGCTATAAGTTTTTACAATTATGAGAAACATACCTCAAAGTAATCTGTCCAAGGCCCTTTATATGTTATTATGTTAGTATTGTCTTCAACCGTCCAAATGGTCATGTTAGTATTGATCTTCCTTTATCATCCAGATGGCTGGAACTGTACATCTTGCTTTCCCACATTTTAGTTTCCAACAGAACCTCCTTAAAACACTTCGAAAGGGCTGGGGAAGTTCACTTTTGTGCTCAGGCGCTCTTGGAAAACTGGATTTCCATGAGCTGGAGGGAGAGCAGATCTTCAAATCGTTGTTTTCTTCCGAGGTGCTTGTTCATAAATGCCATCTCTGATTATTTGATTATTCCCGTGCAAGGTCAGATTCTGTGAAAATCCCTGGAAACAGACAAGTTGAGAGATGAATTCAGGAGCTGAGGTAAGCATGCACAAGTCAATGTAAATCAATGCAGTCAGCGCAGGGCTGGGCCTTAAATCAGCTATTTTTAACAGTCAATAGTTCAAGAGCACAATCAGTCTATATTTACATCAGATAATATTCGTGTTTAGTATGTAATTACCGTTGACCCTGTTTACACACGTAATTAACAGTTAGACATCACATCCCGCTGGGTTGACATCTGTAGAACTCAAAAAGGGCTCAGGATCTCCAAAGAGTGTTTTTGTTTCAGGTTAGACGTGGTCTGATTGTCTAAATTAAAGACACGTCAAACCACATGAAAAGCTCAGGACAGAAGGTAACCACACAGGACGTGGCATGTGGGCCAGGTAATCACAGTGGTGGAAGGAATAGCCGCACTTGCGAGGAGCCTATTTCTCTACAGGCTTTGGAAAATAAAAAATGCTCCTTTTTTTGTTTTTAGTAGGAAATAAAAATTAGTCAATGCAACCCCTGGCTGCAGGGAAGCACAAATAAAGCAAACCAGATGTTCATTAGCTAATCACTTGCAATTTTTTTTCCGCTCATGGAGGAAAAGAAAATGGAGCGCGTGGGAACTTGTCTGTTGAGAAAACAGTTGGATCTTCGGCCATTTATCTGTTTCACCTCTGGCGGGACTCAGGCCCCGGTTGAAAGGCGGGCGGGTGCTGTCAGAAGGAGAGGTCAGCGGGATCGCTGCCGATGCTTTCCAGCCCTCGAGGTTGTCCCGGCTTTCGTGGGCATGGAGAGCCAGCGAAAAACAAAACAGCAAACCGAACAAAAATGCTGGGAGAGCGGTGGAGCTTTGAACTGCATCCCTCGTGTTTGTCTTGTTCCTAAATTACAGTGTCGTTTTTGTACAGGGCTCGTTATGATCACATACATCCATCAGGAAGTGTGTTTATTACAGTGAATACCAATGAATCTTGAACAGCAAGCTGCTTATTTCTGGTGTTATCAAAGGAAAGTAACATAACTCTAATTCCCTTTGGATTTATGTAATTTTCCTTTCCTCCCTGCTTAAGACGAGATGAAAGTAGGCACAAGTTCGTACTGCAGTCGATGGATTTTATCGATAATAAAATGCTCATACGTAAAGCCTTCTATGTGTGTACACATCAAACCACGTGCCTCTTTGTGACAGTGTTATTATATTAGGCAAAATTACAGTGACTCAGCCAACACCTCTTTCATTACTGGTACTTGCTTCGTGCTTTAACAACATTAATTTAACAGTGTTAATTTTAATGCAAAACGGCATAATGATTCCTGGGAACCTGGCACTACACAGTAGGTCAGGCAGGTGTAAGATCTTGCCAACCAGCAAGCTGAACCATCTTCTTTGTGTCTCAGTTGTCATGCGAAAACTGGCTCACTAAGAGCTGGTTCACTTGGGAGTGTTGGCCTGGGAGAGTTCAAACAGCCTTTCTCTGTAAGAGTGAGGCTTCAGTTTTGCATCCTGCATCCAGCTCTGGGTCCTCAGCACAAGACAGACATGGACCTGCTGGAGAGGGGCCAGAGGAGCCACAGAAATGATCCGAGGCTGGAACAGCTCTGCTGGGAGGACAGGCTGAGAGAGTTGGGGTGTTCAGCTGGAGAAGCTCTGGGGAGATCTTATTGCAGCCTTCCTGTGCTTAAAAACGGTTGATAAGAAAGATGGGGACAGACTTTAGAGCAGGGCCTGTTGCGATAGAACAAGGGGTGATGGTTTTAAACTAAAGGAGGGAGATTCAGGCCAGGCATGAGGAAGAAATTGTTGCCCTGAGGGTGGTGAGAGCCTGGCCCAGGTTGGGCAGAGAGGTGGTGGCTGAACCATCCCTGGAGACATCCCAGACCAGGCTGGACGGGGCTCTGAGCAACCTGAGCTGGTGAAGATGTCCCTGCTCATGGCAGGGGTGGCACTGGGGGAGCTGGGAAAGTCCCTTCTAACCCAGATAATTCTGTGATTCTATGATTATTCACTTAGGTTCATGGTCCTTCCACTCCTATGGGAAATGAACTCTACAGCCATGGACCAGCTGGCAAGAAGGTGCTGACATGGGGTGGTCGTTGTTGAGGCCAGCAGACCTGTGGGTCCTGAGGGAAACAGATGTCAAGAGAAGTCACAGTCAGAAAAAGTCAGGTGGCATCCTGAATAATTTGTGTGAGTCCAGGGAGAGGTTATTCCAAACCTGGCAGCTTTCTTGGACCAGATACCTGGGCTTTCTAGGCAAGAGGAATGCAATGGGTCATACCTATCTGGACATCAGTAAGTAATTTGATTTTGTGCCATTTACATGTTTATCACATAAACTGGAGATTAGAACAAGTGCTGTTAAGAAGCTTAAAGAACTGACGGAGTGACAACAACAAGTAGCGTTAAGAGGGAAAGTATCTGGCTGGGTATATGAGCGGAGTTCTTCAAGGATTCGTCTTGAGGACGGATCTCATTTAATATTTTCATGAATGACCTTGGCACAAAACATAGCATGTGGCTGAAGCCTGCTGATGACACAAACTTGGGAGACGTGCCATACGGAAAGAACTGGATGACCTCGAAGACTGGAGTAATAGAAATGAGATGAAATCCAGTAGTGCAAAATGCAAAGTCATGAGTTTAGGGAGTAATAAGAATTTCCACTATAAACTGGAGACTTGTCAGCTGTAGATGACAAAGGAGAAGAAACACATGCGGTAGCTCAGTTGCGGGATGGGCTCTGAAAAAGGTGTGTACAACTTCAAATACGTTCCAGGAGATGTTTCTTCATGGAGAAGGAAGGTGTGCCATTTCCCAGGAATGGGTGAAGCCTTGTGTGGCATCCTATGGACAATTCTGGTCCCTGTGTTCTTCAAGTGTGAGTTTGGCCTGGGCTGCACACAGAAACCGATGGTGAAGATGCTGGGGGGATGGAGAGCTTGTCCTTTGAGAGGAGAATGAAAGAGCTGAGATTTTAACATAGAGAAATGAAAGCTGAGAAGAAAGGTGATGTCTGTACATCAATACAGCAGGATGGTTAATGTCAGAGAGGAGAATAAGCTCTGGAAGTTAAAGAACAGGTCAAACAGGTACTAATTGGCCTGAGTACGCTAAGCTCAAATGAGGGGAAGGTTTGTGACTCTGCAGAGCAAGGAGGCTCTGAAACAGCCTTCCAGTGGGAGCTGGGGACAAGTAACACTTTGTTATAAGAACAAGCTTGACATGTTTGTGGAAAGGAGGGTTTAGAGGACATGGACTTTGGAGGATGTTTCCTGGGGAGTGCTGAGCCTTGAATAACTTAACTTTCAGTGTTATTTAGACCACTGGTCATATCAAAAGTCTTTTTGTGGCTAGTAATTTCCTTACCTGGCCAGGACCTTGTTTTCGAGGGGCCAACATCACATTTGGTAAGGGCAGTAAGCCGGTCATGTCTCAGAGTGCTTTAGTATTTACTCAAGTTTGTAAAGTTAGAGGTTGGTGGGGATCAGATGTTTTATGTTTGGACTCCTTTCATGTGTATGTCATTAATCTGGTTCGGTTAATGGATGCTGCACTCGATCCTGTGGTTTCTGTGTGTTGATTCGGAGTGTGGTGTGTATCTTTTGGGTGTTTGAGTTGGTTTATGTTCCTGGGTGTCTACATGACCTGATTAATACTCCCAGGTTAATACAGATGCAAACACAGACCACAAAGGAAGGCCTGGCCAAAAATTGCATATTGCACAGCATATAACTGGCTATCACTGCGTTCAACAGATAAATAGGAAAGGAAATACATTATCCCTTGTTGTAACCCTGGACAAGCTTTCTGTGGGGCTCAAAGGGACCTTCCATCCTTGCCTTAATTGTAGGCATTTCTCTTCCAGAGCTGGGAAACTCCAATTTAAACAAACCTGTCTATTTTCTAAACTGAATTTCCCAAGACGGGTCAAACAAACCTCGTGTACTGTTCAGGAAAATAAAAACCTGAAAGAGAAATGGAGATGTCAGTGAAATCCAGTCTCTGGAAGAGGTACCAGCAACGTCTCCAACCACTCCTACAGGGGGAGATTTCACAGGTGCTTTTGAAAATCTGGCTGTCGACTTCAAAAGAGAGGAAAATAAATTAGAAGGAGTTAGAAATGGTTTCAGAATAGGAGATTTCTGTCCTTGCGCCGACCTCGTGCATTGTGAGCAGATGCTGGAAACAGAAAGAGCTCTACCTCGCTAGGTGCTGGCCCAAAGCAATTCCTGAAGACTCTTCCTTCCATCAGCCAAGCCCTTGACTTGAAAACTCTCAAGTACTTGGAGTTGTTCAGGCTGTGTGTTATTTTTTGGTACCTTGCAGTTTCCTGCAACGCTGTGATGAGGAACTAGTGCAAATTCTGTTCCAATATTTCACTTTTGGAGTCCTCCTACTGTGGACATATCTATAGCATAACTCTGCACATCTGGCTGCTTTTAATAACCCAAGGGAACACTTCTCAAGTCTCCCTTTACTTTTCTAACCGAAGTATTGAGCTCCAAAAAAGATCAGAAGGGATGGTTGATACAAAGAGCAAAATTTGCATCATGTGAAGTAAGGAAGACGCCAAAGAAAAGATAAAGGAGGCCATGGTCCAATAGGTACTCACACTGTGTTCTTTCAGCATATATAGAGTGGAGACTAAACTAAGTGGATTAGGTAGTGAATCAAGTTGGATGTTTTCATTAGGCATAGTTCATGGCAGAAGGACTGCATGAAAAAAGTAGCCAAAACCAAACAATAAACCTGGCATTGCCTTCCTTGCAGGGGAGTGAGCCCAACCTGCCCAGCCACAGCTCTCAGTGAGTAGAATGTCAAAGTTTTTCAGCTCTCCCCTTACAGTCTTTGACGAGTGAAGGTCCTACATCGTCTCTAGGTATTCCAGGAGCTGCCATTTGAAAAATGCTGCTAATTAAGAAGATGACTCTAGGTCCTGCTGCGGGAGAGCTCACGAAGACCTGTTGTCTCCACAGGATCAGCTCCTTAGACAGATGTGGCACATCTAATCTGGGAAGACCCTTAATTGCGGAGAGGCAACCACTTCCCTCCAAGAGATTCGGCTGAGGGTATGGAGGAGAAACCATGATGAAGCCGTCGCACTCTGATTCCCTGGGTGACCAGGTATGTGAGAAGAGAGGCTTTTGCCGTGCTAAAGAAACCAGAATTCCCTGGGCTGCTGGAGCAGAGAGGGGCAGTGTATCTATTGCTCCCTCTGCCCAGGGCATGTTGGCTTTTTGAACAGGTTTTGATTGCACCCTTCATTACAAGAACCCTCCAAATGAGGTGGAATCCAGCACTGAAAGAATCCAGCCCAAGTCCCAGTTTATTTCTCCATAAAACATCTGTATTGTTCTTCCAGGATGGCTCTGCCAAATGAGTCCTCAATAAACCCAAAACCTGGCAATAGACAAAACGCTAAAAAGCGCCTTTTTAATATGGAAAAGTATCCTGCAGTGTCGCAATCTTCCAGTGGAGACCACCCCCTACCCCTGAGAAATGCAGAATAGCACCAGGCCCACAATTTGCCTGGGGTAAAGCAACAGAGCTGGGCCTGTGCTGATTTACTCCAGCCAGAGGATCTGGCCTATAGTTTCTGGGGATTTTTTCTCCTTAAAGATCCTTAACTTCTCTTTCCTTTTTTTTTCTTTCCTGTGGATAGAAGCTTTGCAAGTCCCTTCTTTTATTGTTAGCTCATTTGGCAGGAGCTGCCAAGCAACAAAAGTGTTTTATTTGGAAATAGTTGAGGGGGGAAGTTGACAATGTCCGAGCTCCATTCTGATTGCGTGAGCTCTGGGAGGTTTTCACCTCTGCTTCCAGGCTGCACCAGGCTGGGATTATCTCATTTGATTTCATTGGATCTGTGTGGAGTTAAGAACTGGAGAAAATTAAAGGTTAGTGAAGTTTGCCTTTGTGTCACACTAGAAGCTTTTCGTTATTTGAATGTAAAGTACTCACTCTTTCTTCTCTGTGGACTGAAGCATCATGCAATGTTCCATTTAGCTGATTGGAATCGGTAAGTGAACTGTGATTTATACAGCTTGTATCCCATTGCAGAAGAGATCCCAAGAAAGAAGCACCGCGAAGATGGCTAAATGGGCTAAAGTGGGAAAAATGCAGAGTGTGAAAGACACTGATAGTTGAATTTCTTCCGTCTGAGTGTCGCACTCAGTCTTTTATGCCCAGCAATAATACATGCTGTTATTTTGATCTGTGATGTTGCCTATGTCTGTTGATTTCTTTCCAACTCTTTGAGACCCCCTTCACAAAAGCTTCACTCTGCAGAGATTAAAAGACTCAAAATAAACCAGAAACGGTGCATTAATGTGGGCAGATCTCTCTTCTTCCACGCTTGAGGCTCCTGTGAATCGGTCGGGATCTGCCCCCTTTTGCTCAGCGCACACGTGAGCTGAGGTTTGTCTTTCCTGCTGTGCTCTGCAGGGCCCATCCAAAATAGCTCAGGGCCAGATTTCTAAGAATTCAGCCCCCACAGTCAGGCCCAAGTAAGGAAGTCAAGAGCCATCTCGATGTAATGAGTAGGTAAGGGCTTGTGGCGTGGGGAGGAGCCGTGTGTCTGGGGATGTTTATGTGGGTGTTAAATGATTCACCCAAGGCCAAAGAGGCCCCTCGGTGTCGGCGCCCAGATCAGTCTGAATTTCAGAGGATGGTTTTGAGATCCCAGCTCTCTGACCTGGAGCAGCTTTTCAGCCCTTTGGTTTTCACCAGGAGAGTCAGGGTGCTCATGGGCATGCTGAGCTGCTTTTTGGGATGGGGTTACTTGGGGAACAGCTCTTAACTGCTGCTCCACAGCTCTTAAGGAGCCAGCCCGGACCCCGATAGTGTCACCGGCCTGGGGTTGGGACACGGAGCCTCTGTGCACCTTCAAAGCTTCCCCAGCCTCCCCCTGAAAATATTTCCTACTTCACTGGTGGGTTAGTAGAGTAAATTCATTGATGCTCCAACAATGTGATGATAGAAAATGCTATTTACCAGATAAATATTACTGTTGCCTTGTAGGCATTTGCAATTCAAATGTGCTATTCCCAGCAGGGACTGACTTGTGTCTTTGCTATAGTGTCATTACCTGCTTAGACAGCTCTCAAATGCTTTCCAACACCAAGAAACCAGCACTTGCCATCAGACTATACACTTTCCCAATCAGATCAGTTGCTGGGTTATCAATAGCTGGTTGCTGCCTAGATCACAAGTCGAGACCCCAGAGTCTTTTAAAAACTGTGATATGGTTTTATTTTGTGAACGCTACTTTACGCCTTTAGCATGTCTTCAGGCTACCTCCTGAAAAGCACTTTCTTTAAGACCACATGGACCAGAGATTTCTTTTCTTAAAGTGCTGGATAGACCAGCACATCAGGAGCCTGGATTTCATGTAACATCAAGGAAGATTTGCAGTAAAATCACAAGAACTGGCCGGCACAGCCTGACATTCCAGAGAGCGGCTCCTTCGCTGGCGCAGCTCCAGCTCTGCCGATGCCGCAGAGCCCTTGGGCTCGTTGCTGGTCCGTCCTTTCTGTGTTTGAAGGACCACAGAGAAGCACAAGCTGATGTGTTGCCTTGCTAGAGACACATGCTGGCTGGTGAGCACAGCCCTTAGTCGTCTCCCTGGAGAGCTGTTTCTGCATGATGGAGAGGAGGGAAAGCTGAACCCCCTTTTTTCCTGCTCTTCTTCACCTTAGGGGTGGCTGGTGCACAAAGGGACGATGTAGGGCTTCTGTTCAACACAGCAGTCCAAATAGGGAGGGAAAAAATCAGCATGGAAAACTTTTTACATCCAAACAAGCGCAGTCTGTGCCTGATCTATTGAGTCAGCCTTTCGGGGCACCTGGAAAAGAGGACTGGTTTTGGAGACACCCAGCTTGCTTTTAGGAGGGGACTTAGAGAGTCTGGGCATGGGGGATTCTCTCTGTATCTTGGGGCTGCTGTGCTGCAGGGACTGCCTTCTGTACCTTTCCCGCTGAAATCCCACATCACGGTGCTCCCCGGGGTCAGCCCGACAGCGTCCATCCAACCGGCACACAGAAAGTGCAGCATTTGGAAAAGCAAATATAATTTTAAAGTTGGCCTGAGAAGCCTCCATCTAGTTTTCAGGGTTCCAGAATGTTGTTTTATTAGGATTACAGTCTTGTTCTTCTTAGGTTTCAGCAGGCGTTTATGACTGTTACAACAGGAATGAAAAGCTGGGGCTGGAATCGGCATCGCTTTCTCCTGCCAGGCGCAGAGTTCACGGTGGAGGCCAGACATATGTCTTTCTCCCACAGATGCTACTTTTTTTTGTGGATAGTGAGGTGAGCTCTGTCCTCTCCCTGGAAGAGAGGGCTGGTGGCAGCTCTGAGCTGATGTGGGGGCTGCACAGCAGGGGCTCATCTGCTGAGGGTAATCGCTCTGTTGGTTCACATCACTCCCCTCTGCCCTTTGCAAAAAGGAGACACCAGGTCCTGGCGGGTCTGCAGGGAAAGTCACGTTTGTGCGGGATGCTGTAGGTTTGTGTTTTTCGGCAACGTGCGCTTGCAGCCCAGAAACCGATTGTATCTTGGGCTGCATCACAAGTAGTGTGACCAGGAGGTGGAGGGAGGTGATTCTGCCCCTCTGCCCTGCTCTGGTGAGACCCCCCCTGCAGTGCTGGTCCAGCTCTGGGTCCTCAGCACAGGACACACATGGACCTGCTGGAGAGGGGCCAGAGGAGCCACAGAAATGATCCGAGGCTGGAACAGCTCTGCTGGGAGGACAGGCTGAGAGAGTTGGGGGTTTCAGCTGGAGAAGAGAAGGCTCTTATTGTGGCCTTTCTGTGCTTAAAAGGGACTGATAAGAAAGATGGGGACAGGGCCTGTTGCAATAGGACAAGGGGTGATGGTTTTAAACTAAAAGAGGAGACATTCAGGCCGGACATGAGGAAGAAATTGTTGGCCTGAGGGTGGTGAGAGCCTGGCCCAGGTTGGCCAGAGAGGTGGTGGATGAACCATCCCTGGAGACATCCCAGGCCAGGCTGGACGGGGCTCTGAGCAACCTGAGCTGGTGAAGATGTCCCTGCTCATGGCAGGGGTGGCACTGGATGAACTGGGAAGGTCCCTTCAACCCAAACTGTTCTATGATTCTATGGACACATTTGCCTGGAGGCTCTGAGGTTGGCAGAGGGAGTCACTGAGGGAGAGAACACTTCAGGACCAAAACCATCTGTGCCTACAGACATTCCCCCCTCCTTTTTTTTTCCATCCTGAATTATTCCAGAGCTGATACGATTCATCTATCCATATATCTCTCTGTGCAGGCTAAAACATCTCCTCAAGTGTTCCTGAGCCAGAGAGGGGTTCTGTGTCTGTGCAGAGCCCATGCTGTCTACATGGGAGAGGCACGGGCAGGAGGGTGAGGGTAAAAGCAACCCCAATGGGCCACCACAAGTCCCCTGCTGTCCCAGGTCTTGTGGCTGTGCCAATTTGGGGAGCTAAATCCCCTGCATTATCCCCAGACATGAAGGAGTTCAGCCTGCCCAAATATCCCAGGTTGGGGGGAATGAACTCAGCCCTCTTCTTGGGTAATTTCTGGCTGCAGGATAGTTGGGCCCTCTGCATGGCAATAATTAGCAGACAGATCCTGCTGACTCGGGAAACTCATCTGAGGGTTTGTTTGTGTGTTTGTTGTTTTTATGAGAAGGTCCATATGCCTTTCAGATTTTGTTATTTTCGGAGAGCTGATGATCTGAAGAACAGGATGAAGAGCTGACATCGCTGGCTGTTTTCTTGGCCTGCTTTAAACAGCAGATGGATGTTGGTATTGAAGTGCTGCAGCTCGTTACTTTATACTGGTGGAATTTGATGAGTTTTATTGCAAAGACATCAGGGCAGCTCATGACAGCACTCAGCCCAGGGAGAAAAGGGAAGACTTGGTACCTGGCAGGTACTGATCGTCCACCAATGCTCCCCTTCATGTCTTGGATCATCTCCAATAGGCAATATAGGAATTTCTGTGTGCAGTTGAAGTTTATGAGGCTGCCTGCCTGAATGCGTGCCTGTGTGTGCTTGAGCACAGCGGAACGAGGATCTCTAGCATAATACTTGGTGAAAATCCAGTTTCACCAGCGGGGTAAGACAGATCAAGCACCAATTGAATATGATCCTCGGGATCTGCCCTTACAGCTTCGACATTGTGTTCATGGCATACACAGTAACTACCAATGCACACGGTGTATTATTTACTCTGAAACCCTGAATCTGACCTGTATTTTCCAAATCAGAACCTTGTTTTAAATCTTAAGATAACAGCGCTTAGTAATTCATGCTGATCTCTGGGGTGGTTCTAGTTCAACGTTGGCTTCTTTCTAGGGGCTGGAAATCCTATCTAACATGTAGTGCCTTTTGCCTCTGATTGTTCCTCTGAAATGTGTGCTCACTTAAGGTGTTTAAGAAATGGGCAATGGAGTTTAAACCACAACGTTATCAGCAGAGAGCACAGATATCCAGCTCTTAAGTGCTTGCTAAGTCATGTTCCTTCTTTCAGCACTCTCCTCCTCCAGCTGAATAACCCATATCTAGTGTTGTTTTTATCAGGTTTTTGAGATTAAGTCTCTCTCCCTTGTGCTAGCTGAGCTCTCCATAAATTAGAGCAAGCAGCCTTGTTTTATAGCTGTTTTTAACACAATCAGCGTGTAGCTTCAGACTTTTGGTGCTCCTCTTGGGGCCCTGTTTGAGAACCCCGCTACCATGATCTTCAGAATTCTTCCCCTCCTTATTCGGGCCACATTTGCCAACATTGATATTTTATCTACTCTGTCCCTTTACTGTCATGATGTTGTCCCCTGAGGTGACTCCTCCAAGTCTTTGATCCTCCTGATTTCACCAAGCTAGGCTGCTCTAGCTGACCTTTGCCTAGTCAGTCCTCCTGTATCCTGACCAGCCTTTTCACCTGTTTGCCACTCTTATCCCAGTTTGAATTAATCTCATTAAAATACAAATGAGCGGAGAAGTCCCGAGGAAGCATCACCAGCACCCTGTACGATGTCAATGGCTGCAGTAGGAAGATTTATTAGACCCTGAGTGATCTTGTGGTTTGTATTTGATTTCCTCAGGTGTGATATTCTGATCTTCCTGGTATTTATGATGACTTTAAACTCTGTGCCTCAGCAAATATGGTTAGAAATACTTCCATATTTTGCAACGGCACTGGTAGAGGCAGCGTTAAATGCAGCCATCCCACGGCTGGTACTGAGAATTCCTCCAGTAACCTCCCTTCGGCTGAGTTGTTCCGCCAGTACAACTCGCTATCATCTCCATTTCAGCCGATTTATTATCCTCCTTACAACACTTTTCTTATCCCTCTCTTCTCCACTTTAACTAGTAATATTGTGTGGCAACATATCTAGGGTTTCCCTAATATCTTGGTACAAAAACTTGCCGTTGTTATACCCAGACAGAAGCTTGTCCTCTATGTCACGTTTTGCCAGAGATTTCTTTATCCTTTACCCAATGTTTCTTCTGAATCACATATTAATATTGATCCTGGCATTGTGACGTAGGAGTGATCAAGTTGATTTCTTTTCCACCTTAAATAAAGGCACTGCATTTTCCTTTTTTTCTAAGGTATCAGTTTCAATATAATAAATCTTGTCACCAGATTTGCAATTCTACAATTTCAGTATTCAAAGCTGGGTTGACTTTGCTTCCTCCCAACTCAAGCACATTCAGCATGTACGTTGTACTAGAGCAAGTGACTTCTATGTTTCTCCTTGAGGGACCAGTGTGTAATTCCTATTCTGGGATATACCAAATGCAGCTAAAAAGGTGGAATTTTAACTTTGTACACATTTGACCTCTATCTTGACTGTGCAGCCATTGCCTTACGCGTGGGATTTTCTGCTCTCAGGTAACATCTCCTCAGCGTGTCCTCACTAAGCTTGTGTGTGGAGTTTTTGCTGAAACAGGCTCAGATATACAGAAAATAGACATAATGTCCTGTTTTCTACGTGTTTTGGGAAGGAAGCCTTTCACTTTCCTACTATGGAGGAGTTTTAGTATCTGGGGTTTTCATATATTTCAAGTAAAGTATATGAAAGGTCTGTCATCTTTCCAGGACACGCTGCATAACAAAGATAAACTGATGTTAATTGGAAAGTGTGGCTGAAATAAGCCCACGTCTGCATCAGACCTCTCTGGATGATAAATTTGGATTTGTTGTGGAAAGAGGGACAGTTTGCCATGAACTGACTGGCAGAATGGCTGGGATCCAGGGCAGCCCTTCCGCAGACACGCAGAGGCGTCTGTACCCGGTACGAATATACCGGAGTTATCACAGAAACGCAGGGGTATTATCCCTAATTGTTGCAACTTTGTGTGTTCGTTTATTTTTTCCAACAGAGCAAAGCTCAGGAAACTAGATCTGAAGGAGATAACCTTCTCAGCAGAAGTAAGGAATGATGACTTTCTAGAAGGGATGAAAAATGTCTAAACTTTCACTGGGTTATTAGCACCTTCCAAGCTAATTTCACCTATTAAAGAGTGGTGTAGGGGAAAGGGACCCAGGGGTCCTGGGGACAGCAGGGTGACCATGAGCCAGCACTGGGCCCTTGTGGCCAGGAAGGCCAATGGTACCTGGGGTGGGTTAGAAGGGGGTGGTCAGTAGGTCAGAGGGGTTCTCCTGCCCCTCTGCTCTGCCCTGGGGAGACCACACCTGGAATCTTGTGTCCAGTTGTGGCCCCTCAGCTCCAGAAGGACAGGGAACTGCTGGAGAGAGTCCAGCGCAGCCACCAAGATGCTGAAGGGAGTGGAGCATCTCCCGTGTGAGGAAAGGCTGAGGGAGCTGGGGCTCTGGAGCTGGAGAAGAGGAGACTGAGGGGTGACCTCATTCATGTTCACAGATATCTAAAGGGTGAGTGTCAGGAGGATGGAGCCAGGCTCTTCTCGGTGACAACCAATGGTAGGACAAGGGGCAATGGGTACAAACTGGAACACAAGAGGTTCCACTTAAATTTGAGAAGAAACTTCTTGATGGTGAGGGTGTCAGAGCCTGGCCCAGGCTGCCCAGGGAGGTTGTGGAGTCTCCTTCTGTGCAGCCATTCAAACCCGCCTGGACACCTTCCTGTGGAACCTCAGCTGGGTGTTCCTGCTCCATGGGGGGATTGCACTGGATGAGCTTTCCAGGTCCCTTCCAACCTCTGACATTCTGGGATTCTGTGATTCTGTGGAAGTTTCACATGATGCTTTGGCTTTTCAGCATCACACAAACCCTGCACCTCTGCCAGAAATGTCCCTGAGCTTTTACAGAAGTGTAAACAGCAGTTTTACAAACGCTTGTAATTTGGTTGCGTTTGGGGACGTTTTCAGGTGACAACTGTAAGATCTGTCCTTTATCCAGAACCTCCCCTGTGAGCAGTTTTTAAGCCCTTGTTGCAAAGAATTCGGACACTAGAACATCTCAAACCGAAAGGCTCAGGGATCATTTGAGAAAACCCTTGAGCAGCATTTGTTCCCCAGACCTCCCTCTAAAACAGGTGAGTCATTTCGGCTGATATTAAATACTAACTTAAAAAAATCCACCCCCCACACAAGCCAACCCTGAGGCTCATGATTAGCGTGAGTTATTTCACTGTATGGCTGGAGCGCGGAGGCTTTTGAAGCCACTAAAGCCATATTCTTCACATAGGAAGCATTCAATAATCTTTACAATAGACAGTAGTGCTATTTCTACCTTTAACAAAGCTTTTGTTCTGTTAAATCTTATTCACAGGCTTCATTCTGAGAATATAGGTAAGTGTTGGCAGGACCATGGAGCTGTGATGCAGTTTGTTGCTACAAAACAGGAAAGAGAAACCCAAGGCTTTATTCTGGCAGCCGTAGGTGAAATCAGTGAGGCTGCTTAGCTGGAGCTAAAGGGTTTTTGTAGGCAAAATCCTCACTTGTCATTTTCCCATCAGGAAATTTGCTGTGGAAAAGTAATTTTTAAAAGATCTGGAGGAAACCTCTATTTAGTTTGTTTTTCTTCAAAGTCATTAATGTTTTTCCACTTTTTCTGCTTGATTAAAAAACTAAAACAAGTTTTATTATTATTATTATTATTATTATTATTATTATTATTATTATTGTTTATTTTTAAACTTCCTTTTTTTTTTCACTGGAAAATATTTAGTAAGTAAGGTGTTATTTGTGTTCCTTTCTTATGGAGAGGATTAACAAGTGAAAGGTTCATTTTTATTTGTGGAAAGCAAAGCTTTTAAAAGCAAGATTAAAGCGACCTAAAAAGCTTCAGACTTTTAAAAAGCAGAGTACTCCTATGTATTTTTTAAATATCCCTCGCTCTTGGAGAGGAGGACATTGTTTAAAAGAGAAAAGGAAACATTTCCAACAAGTTTCAAATTAAGAGCCTCAAAATTTCATTTTTCCATAAAGCCTTTCATTTTGAATTAAAAAAACCCCGCTTGGCTGAAAAGAAGTTGCTTTCAGCCTTCAATGGATCCCGTATTTTCAATGAAGAAACTTCGAACTCTGCTTAGTTTAACTATGCAAGGTGGAAAATACAATGCAGTGAAATGGAGGGTGGCAAAAGTTGACCTTAAAATTTCCTACAACCTCTAGCTACGTAACTTTGCTATTTAAACATACAACTAAAATAGGAAAACAGAAAGGTTTTTCTGTGCTCAGAGCAATGTGAATGGTGCCAGTGAGTGATTTTATAGGAGGTGCTGAACCTGCTCAATCTGCCTTTTGTGCAAATTATAACAGGCTTCATGAAGTTTTGTTCCTGTATTTGCCTGTTGTTCTCCAACCATTGAGCCTGAGCGCGATTGAGGTGACCTAAATTGGGCAGAAGCAGATCTTTGCTTATCAAAGAGATGATTTTGCAATAATACTCTATCTCTCCCCCCAAAAACCTCCCTATGATCCAGATGGGTGGGGGTTTCATTCCGCCTTGCCGGAAAAGGCGAATGTCCATTTTGCATATCCCATTGGTGTGCTAAATGGCCGTGGTATCTTAAATAGGGCTACAGTGGCAATTAAAATAATGAGATATATAAAAGACACCTGCTTTAAATAAATACAGTAATCTGCCCAAAGCTCCCTGAATGGGCTGGTATTCAGCGAGAGCCCTGAACCTGCATGCATACCTATGCTTAACGACATAATCATTAAAGAACAGAAACCTTTCCTTCTAATCCCCCTCATACAGGACAACATGTGGATGTTAGCATATTTGGACTGCTTTGCATTCCTTCTTGCCTGCTTTTGAGAACATACTACATTTTAAAACTTGTTGGGTTCTTTCATGTTTTATTTGACCCTATGTAATTGCATTCCTGAAGGAATAACAGGCTCCCACAGTGATTTATACCCTGTATTAAATGTCAGTTTTGAAGAGACACAGTTAGCAGTTTGGTTTAACCTCCTGCCTTCCTATGTAAGTTCAAAACTGAAGTGGAGCTCAGAATCCAAGGGGAAAAGGGGAAAAAAGAAGAAAATGGACTTAGAGGCAGCTTGGAATGAGATGTATGTGTCCCATGCACCTTTAGAAGCCACCGGAACGAGATTCCGTAAAGCCATCTCTATTTTTAACTGTAATTTGTGTACTTCTTGCTGCCCTTGACCAGCCGAGCAGGCTGTAAATTAGCACAGCGAAAGGCTCTGCTTTCTCCGGGCAGACAACTCCAGCGTCTCTGACAATGGGCCAGGACATTTTTGCTGCAAAATCAACCAACAAACCAACCCCCAGTGGGTTTGGCATGCGTCCCAATAAGAAGGTCAGCAAAATAAATTGTCCTTGTAATTAAGAGCTGCTCCTTTGTTTTCATGTGTTTAACTGTGCAGAAATAGCAAAGCAGGATAGGTATGTTATTACTGTTTTAAATATTTCATTCGCTTTGTAGACTTCCTTACGACACAGTTAACAACTGCTTAATCATATGTTATGACCTAATTATGGGGGTTCAGTTAGATAAATCTTGATGTAATGGTATATTCTTGATGTATTGGTACTCTGATGGCCGCTTTTATGTGAATGTGTGCATTTAAATGTAAAAGTAAATGCAGCCTACGTTAGGATCTGACACATGACTGAAATGGTTATCATCTTTAGAATCACTGGTGAAACAGGTTACAAGGAGACTTATTTTAAGGAAGAATACTGTAAATAAAACCCTATTTCCTATATCCAGGAAATGAACATGCTAGTGACCACTTTCTTTAATGTGCAACTGTAATGTTTCATTTCCCAGAAAGGAGATTTAGCTGGAGCTGCTCCAAGGAGGATTCTCTTTTCACACTGAAAACAATAGATCTGATCCATCAAAGCTTTGCTCAGATTGGTTTTCCCCAAATATCTTTGGCAAAGATATCTAAATTAATGCAAAGCTTTTGTAGGATCAGACCAAGAGACCGTTGGTAGTCGTTCTGACATAGGCAAATGTCTATAGTTTTTCAGCTGAAGTAGTTCAGGGCATTTCCATTGCCTTCTCCAGAGCCTCACGTGTCCATCAGATGAGTGACGAGTACAGATCTGCTCTGCTGTTTGCCAGGTGGGAAAGCTGACTGTGATCTTTTACTTTGACGTGAAAAATGCAAGCGATAACATTTTCTTAGGGTTGGATTTATCTTGCCGAAGACGGGTGTCTCGAAGTCATGGAATAAGTTGCCCTCTGGAAAGGCATCTCTGTGTCGACTGTTCGGGGAGCTGATATGATGAGCTCAGACGTAGCGCTTGCCTCTCAGGTGGATAGAGTTAGGTAAGATGAATCCTACCAGGTGATGTATACATGGTATAGTGTATCAGCTTCCTGACTTCTAGATGTGCTGCCAGATCACTCTAAATGTTTGTGCCTCGATGTGAGAGACTCTGGGATAGGTCCTCCACCAACTAAATCCACCTGGAAGACAAGAATTTCATGGTAATCTGAGGGTACAAACCCATGGGGTGCAATTGCTATCTCAGGAATATGAGATTTACCTTTCATAGCTTTAGATGAAGAATGAGAGATGTTCAACCCTGCCTTTGTCACACTTTGCCATTGGTGGAGGGAAACAGTCCTGTCTAATTGGGATTATTCTTGACAATGTTATCAGTTCCAAGTCAAAGGAGCAAGTCTGGAACTTGCATGCCTGTGCTTCTTGGCTCTGAGACTTGGTTCCTCTGCATTCACTAGGATCACCTACAGTAGCTACCCGGCTTCAAGATCGTGAATAGCCTGTCCTAAACTGATCAACGTTTCCTCTCCGGTCTTTATATTGCCTTTTGTGCTACCAGACCGGGACTGCAGTTTCCACAAGCAGTGCATTATCCGTTCATGCATAAACTGAGAGCAAAGTTCAGCTCTGCCAGTTATAAAGTGGGAAAACGTGAAGATGAACTTAAGTCCCACATTCAATGAGCTCTGGTTTAAACAGACCTGCACACATTGCCGTGTGGCATGGGTGTTTGGTTGTTGTGTGACTTGGGTGGTGATGAACATAGAGTCATGGAATAGGCAGCAAAGATGATTAAGGGAGTAGAGCATCTCCCATGTGAGGAAAGGCTGAGGAGGCTGGGGCTCTTTAGTTTGGAGGAGACTGAGGGGTGACCTCATTAATGTTTACAGATACGTAAAGGGTGAGTGTCAGGAGGATGGAACCAGGCTCTTCTCGGTGACAACCAATGACAGGACAAGGGGTAACGGGCTCAAACTGGAACACAAGAGGTTCCACTTAAATTTGAGAAGAAACTTGTTCCTGTTGAGGGTGGCAGAGCCTGGCCCAGGCTGCCCAGGGAGGCTGTGGAGTCTCCTTCTCTGCAGCCATTCAAACCCGCCTGGACACCTTCCTGTGGAACCTCAGCTGGGTGTTCCTGCTCCATGGGGGGATTGCACTGGATGAGCTTTACAGGTCCCTTCCAACCCCTGACATTCTGGCATTCTGTGATTCTGTGAATGGTTTGGTCTAGAGGGGACCTTAAAGATCATCTAGTTCCACCCCCCGTGACACGGGCTGTGACACCTTCCTTCAGACCAGACCTGTACCAGGGCCATTTTCATGGTGAGGAATTTCTTTCTTGTATCTAACCTAAATCTCCCCTCTTTCGGTTTAAAGCCATCACCCCTTGGCCTGTCACTACCTGCCTTTGTAAGAAGTCCCTCTCCAGCTTTCTTGTAGGTCTCCTTTAGGTACTGGAACTCTGCTATGAGATCTCCTGGAGCCTTCTCTTCTCCGGGTTGAACAACCCCAACTCCCTTGACCTGTCCTCACACCAGAGGTTCTCCAGCCCTCTGATCATCTTCATGGCCTCCTTTGGACTTGCTCCAACAGGTCCATGTTCCTGTCATGTGGGGAACACCAGGTTTGATTCAAGAAGGAGGTCAAGCAATAGCAGAAAAAGAATCTTCAACCAGTGTGAGTAGATAAAAAGTAATTCCTAATCTGTATCAATGTATCAACATGATTTTACTTAATTGCGCCCAGCCCTACAGCCAGTGCTTGGTGTCAGTAATAATAACTAGGGATTAGAGAACTGAGGCATATCTCCTGGATTTGTCAAATGTTTTAGAAAATATTAGTATTTTCCAGCCATTCCAGACACTGAAATCTAAAACACCAGCAGGGGGAGACAAACCCTGATATCAGACCAACCCCATCCACCAAGACCTGTAGGACTCCCCCTGTTATTTTATAGGAACCTGAATTAGAAACATGAAGGAAAAACACCTTTTGTGAAATGTTCTGTGCCATAATGTCTGTACATGTTTAACAGCACTAAATTAGCAACAAAAGAAGTTCTCTTAAAGAAACCAAACCTCTTGGTACCATGCTAAATGTTTCATTGGCCTGAGATAAAAGATTTGATTTATTCTTGGTGGGTTGCATATTAATGTGCATGTGTGTAAGCATAAAATACATTTTACAAATGCGGTTATGCTAAGAGTTTCAAAAGGTCATTTCAGTTGAAAAATCTGAACTTTTTAAAAAGATTTACCCAAATATTCTTGCCTTTTTCTCATATTTGTTTCTTTTTTATGGAGGGTAAACTGTCTCTGGACTTGTCACAAGTACATCCTTGGGCTTGGCCACTCTGGAACTGTTTTCTGGTGAATGGGAGAGCTCTTTGAAAGTTAATTCAGACCGAATTGTGATGGATGTCCTTGAGTAAGAAAGCAACCCAGACTTCCACATATTAGTTAATTCCAATGCTGTTTGAAATGGATTAAAATAATGAAGAAATTGAATCACGAAAGCTCTCTTAAGGTGCAAATGGCAAATATTGCCTCAGGTTGGTGAATTTTGCTCTCCAGATGACACAAAAAAGTCACAAGTGGATCCAGAACCACTTTACTTCCATAAAGTTTAGCTCCAAAAGAAATGTTCCCTTTGCCACACGTAAAACATAATTTTCAACCATTTCATGTTCTGTTAGGTTGTGAAGCAATCTTAGTTCACTTGAGGCCATAAGATGGAGATTTCTTTCACCACTGAATGATCATATTTGTATTTTCTTCAGTAGTCAGAGGCTGGTTTTTACTCCTCTAGCTGTCTGGAGGATGATTGTCTTGAACCAATGAGTGTGTGGAGAAGCATCCCCTTGTTTGTGCATTGAGTATTGAATTTGCTGATAGAAGACCTTTGTGGCAAAGGGTTGCTTGCAATGGCAGGACATTGCGATGCATTTTTTAAAGAGCAATTCCATCGTCCTTTGCGCTGGAGGTGAGCTGGGTGGGTTGACACAACCGGTGCCAGCAGAGCTGGGCTTCAAAATCCAAACCCTGCATCTGCTGTGGGGTTGAGCTGCCCGCCTCAGGAGGACAAGGACCTTGTCTGCCAAGGTTGGCCATCAGTCCGTGCTCTGTTAACGTGGTAGTTCCATGTGTTTCCTCCAAAACTCTCATTTTGAGCAGTGCATGGGAGTGATTTGTATAGTTGCGGCTATGAGACCCAAAGATCCAAAGTGGAGGAGGCTCCTTCAGATGATGGTCATGCTGGCTGGTTCTATAGACATCACATCCAGATAGGACAGGATCTGCTTGTCTGGGGTCCCGTATCTCTCATCAGCTTTTGAATAGGGTGCAGACATGTCATTTTATAGCATGAACCATAAGAGAAAACATGTGCAGGGGGATGGGGCTGTAAAATTCACCCTTTAATTAATTGTCTACATAGAAATCGATGTGCATGCCTTCAAATACACAGCCGCTACAGATAAAACCAGCTGTAAAAATCTCTGTTCTAGAAAGATTTTCTCTTTCCATACTATGGAACAAAGACACTTGCGATGATTTTGGTCGGTATAAATACATACTAGTAGGAAAAGGGACAGAGAGGACCTTGAGAGATCATCTGTCCCTCTACCACAAGGCAGGATTTGCCAGATCTGAGCCACTCCTGACAAATCTTTGCCTCAACAGTGCCAGGGAGTCTGTAGCTCCATGACTAATTTACTCCAGTGCTCACCTGTCCTTCCTCTTAGGAAACATGTCCAATGTTTGACCTAAATGCTCCTTGCTGCAATTTAAACCTATTACTTCTTGTCTTATACCCAGTGGACATGAAGAACAATTTATTACCTTCCTATCTGCAACAACTTTTTACATAGTTGAAGGCTGTTATCATGTCTCCCCCTCAGTCTTTTCTTCTCTAGACTAAACAAACCCAATTCTTTCAATCTTTCCTCATAGGTCATGTTTTCTAGACCCCTGATCATTTTTGTTATGGAAATAAACATCCTTTAAATCAAGTTCTGTGAATCAATCTTGTGTAGAAAGGAAGGGAAACAGAGAGGTTAGAGTTAGCATTGGGAACAGGAATCTAGTGGTGAAAGAAGTGAATTTTCTGAGGTCTTTTGAGAGTACAGCCTTCCATTCTTCTTTGGGTTTAGGAAGTATATTGAACAAAATTTTGTTTCCCCAGATTTCCTTGGGAAGCTCTTTCACGTATCTGCTACCGGCAGGAAGACAATATTTCATTTCCACAGGTTTTATGCAAAGTGGTTTCTGGGAAGGCGTCGGGCAGGGTACCAGAGCGAGGTAATTTTTAATTGCATGGCATGTCCTTCATGCAGACTTTCTAAAATCCACTTACCTGCAGTGATATCAACCTTGTTCTGCAACATGTAATGTAGGTCAACCTCAAAATGTAGTTTAAAAGTGCATTATAACTGTTGGATGTTTAATGCAATCAGAGACTCAATGAGGAAAATGCTGATATTTACTTTCTCTTTTGGTTGCAATATTCTCCAGTATTATATGAGCTGCTTGGAAGGCATTGGAAATACCAGTAAAACTGTTTCATCTGCAAAAACATATTACCCAAGGCTGTAGTCCATCTGAAAATCTCCTTTATAGAAAGGAATGCTCTAAGGACTGCCACCATTTCTCTCTATAAGGGTGATTTTTTTGACAAGAAGGAGAAGATGACTCTTGCTGCTCCTATGTTCAGCAATCCATCAACCCAGTATAAGTTGGGGAATGACCTATTAGAGAGCAGTGTAGGGGAAAGGGACCTGGGGGTCCTGGGGACAGCAGGGTGACCATGAGCCAACACTGAGCCCTTGTGGCCAGGAAGGCCAATGGTACCTGGGGTGGGTTAGAAGGGGGTGGTCAATAGTTCAGAGAGGTTCTCCTGCCCCTCTGCTCTGCCCTGATGAGACCACACCTGGAATATTGTGTTCAGTTGTGGCCTCTCAGTTCCAGAAGGACAGGGAACTGCTGGAGAGAGTCCAGCGCAGCCACCAAGATGCTGAAGGGAGTGGAGCATCTCCCGTGTGAGGAAAGGCTGAGGGAGCTGGGGCTCTTTAGCTTGGAGAAGAGGAGACTGAGGGGTGACCTCATTAATATTTACAGATATATAAAGGGTGAATGTCAGGAGGATGGAGCCAGGCTCTTCTCGGTGACAACCAATGGTAGGACAAGGGGTAATGTGTTCAAACTGGAACACAAGAGGTTCCACTTAAATTTGAGAAGAAACTTCTTCTCAGTGAGGGTGCCAGAGCACTGGCCCAGGCTGCCCAGGGAGGTTGTGGAGTCTCCTTCTGTGCAGCCATTCAAACCCGCCTGGACACCTTCCTGTGGAACCTCAGCTGGGTGTTCCTGCTTCAGTGGGGGGATTGAACTGGATGAGCTTTCCAGGTCCCTTCCAATTCCTAACATTCTGTGATTCTGTGAACCCAGCCATCTACCAGAGCCCCAAACTCTAACCCTTGTCTGCTCCATCAGTTCCACAAAGTATTATCCTCCATGTAATATCCCACTTGCTACCAAATGGCTCAGACTGAGTCCTCTTAAAATCTCAGTTCTCTACATCATCCTGACTACTGATAGGATCATGAAACTGAGGGAAGAGAGAATAACTATTCCAAACTAAGCATGCGTGGAAGAGTTGGATCAAGATATTGATCCAGCAGATCCTGAGCCACCTGCTGTATCTGACCCTGCTTTGAGGAAGGGGTTGAACTAGGTGACCTCCAGAGGTCCCTTCCAAACTCAGTAAATACGTCATTCTGTAATCAGGGCATTACAATTGTGTAACAGCTGATTTGGGAGAGTGTCTCATAGTTTAGAGCAAATGACTGAAAAGGATTATTGTTAGATGGACATCCTGGGCCCTTTTGCTTTGGATTTACCGTTTTGGGATTCAGAGAAGGTGGATCTAATGCCTTCTAGAAAAGTTTCATCTCTTCTGTAGAGTGACTGTGAGGTGGGTCTTTGGCACTGAAGAATCAAGGAGTTAAGGAGGTGACCAACGTCAACTTAAAAACTGTGGTCTGCAGAAGGGTCCAAGAGAAGTTTCCTGTGCTCATCCTCCTTTCCATCCTCAAAACAGTCTGGACTGGGCTGAAGCTATTTGAGGAGTTTTCCTAGATCCTGGATTACGGAGGACTACACTGCTAATGCTTCTAGGCCAGTAAAGCCCACAGCATCCTTTTTCTCTTGGTGGTTCAGATTGATGATGCACATTACTCAAAGGTAAGCGTGAAGCTGTGGTAAGTCTTGTTCCAGATCAAAGACACTGCAGCCACATGATGTAAAGCATTCAAATGATCACTTTTCTTTTAAAAAGTATTCTTTTGAAGGCTTTGTGCTGGGTTCAGGTATCACCTGTCTTTCCACGGCCTGTATAAATAGCGAAGCCAGCAGGCACAACAGGCTGCGTGCTTTGGCTAACTTGAGAGACACGTTGTGTGCTAACATCTGATCCAGATTCCTCATTAACGGACATGGAAATACGGCCTCGTTGTTCAGCCTGCAGAACAATGAACCTATAAACATGGGACAGCATAAAATTTTATAGAGGGAACTGAAGGGCCAAGAGTGTGCTGATGCATCTTGAAAAAGGAATTCAGGAAGATATGTTAAAAGGAAGAGACAGAGTGTAGAAACCACAGAAGAACAAGTTTCAGCCCTCACACAGGAGATGCTGAGATGGCAAAATGTTCCATGTTAGCTGGCATGTGGTACCTGTGTCAATGTGGAGTAACCAGCAGAAAGTGCAAGTAGCTCTCAGACAAGCCAAACCCTATGGAAAGGACTTTTTTTTGCAAAGAAACTGCCCAAATGTTCTCTCACTGCAGACAACTCTGCTTTGACTTGTCACACATGTTAAATTTCAGTCCTCGTCTGTGATCCAGATAGCCGAAAGTTTTAACACTCTTTAGTAGATGTCCAAAACAAATAAGGTGTGGTGAAGAAAAATGCTTTCTGCTTTGTGCAAATTACCGGGAATGGTCTTCCTTTTGCTGTCTGACCTGATGGTAAAGCTCGCTTATCTTCTAAGAGCCAGACTCTAGAGGATGCATAAGTGCTTCCTCTAAGCAAAGTGAAGGTGGCCAGGGACAATATTTTGGCTGAAGTGAGACACATTTGCTCTCGAGATGCCGGTAAACACATGCATTCCAAAAAGCAGCTTTTGCTTTGATGAGTTTGGTCTTCGTGATGGGACCGCGTTGTAGTAATAATAGAGAAAAGGTTCTGGGTTTAGATATTCTTACTTTTACAAATATCTAAGAAACTCTAATTCCCTTAACTACTTGTAAATGAAATTGTAACAGAATCAGTCTTATAGCCATTAAAGACAGGCTTCCAGTATTAAATACAGCACTAGAAGTTGCACATCTGAGATGGTCTCCATGTAATTTCTCCCATGTGGACCCTAAAACCCCATATGCTCTAAGATGTGTTTAAGGCCCTATAAGACACAGGACCATCACTAATGAGCAAAGACCCTGAGCACATGTTTGATGTTAAGCATGTGCTTCTCTCTCCCAGGAGTCCATAGGACCCAAAGGCTTTAAGTGAATGGGTTTAGGGATATGCTTAAAGATAAGCATGTGTTTAGTTGCTTTCTTGTACTGTGGCTTTATTTCTTTTTACAGAAATAAGATAAATGGAAGATCTTATTACAGATCAAACACAAATAAATGTCTGAGACACCGCAGGGAGGCTTCAGGTCTTGGTTCAGAGCCCAATGAAGTCAATGGAAAAACACCCCAACACCTCAGTGGACTTTGGAGTGATGTCCTCAGAGGACTGATGATGAACCCACTGCAGAAACTTGTTGAATACCTCATGTTTCTTTGCAAGGTTCCCTTATCTTGTATCCAGATGTTGCTAACAAGGATTTTTATTAGCTGCTGAGAAGTATAAAAGTGGTGGTTTTTCAACTCCTAAAATACATGCACGTATAAATGAGGTGGACATGGCTTGCTCTGCAGTAGTGATTAGGGCCTCTGGAGCTGTGAGTGTGTTTCAAAGGTTTCTGGGTTCCTGTTGGTGGAACCATTTCTTGGTCCCACTGATCCTAAAGTGTCTGCACTTTTTCCTTCATGAAATGCAGTGAGGCAAGTGTGATGCTTCCCAGGGCAAATGTTGCCTCTTTGTAGGGGGAAAGGTTTACACAACAGGAACAGCAGGTTCCTTTGAACAGCATTTGTGTTTTCTGCCTTTAGACCTCTACAGCATATACAGCAACACCTGAGATACTCATTTAGATTCCCTTTTCAGGTGTGCAGAGAAATACCCACCATTTGAGAGCAATTTGATCTATATTTGATGTCCATTTCAGGATGAGGCGACGCTGGAGAATTCTCCGTTTGATCAGCCAAATTTCCACCCATACAGCTGGATTTTCATCCTATGGTTCAGGCTGAAGCTTTCCTTGCTTCTGCAGAGACTGCCCAACCAACATCAGAACTGCCCGAGCCACCAGCTGTCACCCAGCAGGAAAAGTCATCATGTGCCATCTTGTCAGGCTTGTCGTGAAGGTAGGTGTCATAAGAATGTATGTATTTCTGCCTTCTCAAAAGTTATTTGGGTGGCAGTACCAGAGCCACGGGCCAAGTTTTGTCCAAGCCAGCAAGCAGAGTGCCCACCTAGAGTCTCTGGAGAACACTTGCTAAGCTGATATTGCTTCCTCTTCTATTATTACTTGTGTTTGCAAGGTCAAATTGACATTTGTCTGCAAGGACATGCTATGGCCACATCAGAGGACCCATCCAGAGTCTCTAGAAAATTGTTAAGCTGTTAGTACATGCAAAACCTGTGTTGCTGCATTGCCTATTATTGCCTGTGTTTGCGAGGTCAAAGTGACACTGCTCTGCAAAGATGAGCCATGGTCACACCTTCGTTTTGCTCTGGAGGAATATCCTCTGTCACTCTGGGCGTTCCTTCCCCATTAATGAAAAACTTCTGTGAGCAACGTCCTCAGACACACTGTGTGAATTTTGGGGGTGTCCTGTGCAGGGACAGGAGTTGGACTCCATGATCTTTGTGGGTTTTCCAACTCAGGACATTCGATGATTCATTCACCGACAGCAGCTCTGGGATTTGGGACCTGGGGACAGGGTCCTATGCCAACTCCTCAGCACAATGGAGTTGTACCTGTACCATTCTGTTTAATGTTTAACAGAGTAAAAGTTAACAAACTGACATTATTTGCAGCTTGGATGTTCACTGGGTGAGCCTCATAAAATTCCTTTGATGTTTTACTCATATTCGATACCTTGATCTTTAACTGAGATCCCATTTTAATGCTAGAGAAAAAATGCCAATATTCACTAAATTCTAAAAGGCAAAACCAAAATTTTGGACCTGGTCTTTCTTTTCCTTCATAGGTCAGAGATTGCATGGAAAATTGCTTGAAGCATTTCCTTCTTTTAACACCAAAACAGAGCCTGACTTTTAAATAAAAAGAGTATTTCTGTCACGTGGTTTTTTTCTTTCAAACCATTTCACCAAACAGAAAGATACACATCAGTAGGTAAATGTGCAGTGCTACTTACTGTAATTATTATTTCTACTTTTGTTATGATTATGATGATAGGAAATATTTCTCAACTGTCCTCTAGAAGAGTTATTTATTCTACCCGGTCCCTGTGATAATTTTCTGTGGTCCTCTGAAAATAATCCACAGCCCTTTTTATACAAAAAAATCCCATTGGCTTGAAAGGCAAATGTTAACAACTTCTTCAATGAGTGGAAAAATACTTCTGTTGCTTAAACGTTGGTAATTAGACTGAGGACTTTCTCCCAAGTAAACCTTGACAATCTGACAATAATCTTTGGCTTTTGCACTGCATGGAGTTTCTTTTACATTGTTAAATGCATTCCATGTTTCAGTAAATGACACCAGGCTCACCAGCAGTGACTGAGTGATTAGTTTATCATCCTCTTAGTGCAGCCATCTAGATCTTTAACTCTTTAAGCAGTAGCATTTAAGTCTTGAGAACACCCAGGATCATGCCTGAGGCTTTAAGCATTCTCAGTTCAAGCAAATCTTGGATATCTAGTGAAAATGAAGAAAAGAAAGGAGGTGCATGCATTCTGATAACACTTTAAACAAGTCAGGTAAGCTAAATTGCAAATAAACACCAGGCTTTTTGCAGGGGAAGCCAATTCCCCTTTCCTGGGACGACTTAGGTCATTAGATGTCTGAGCAGCATGAAATTACGTGGAGAAAATCTAGCAGTGTACAGAGAGAGAGAGGGGTGACAAACCTACGTTTCCTAAGACCCAGGGATGATGTGAGGCGGGTTTTTTGGCTGGATTTACTGTTCTTTCATGGGGCAGTAAAACAACCAGTTTTAAAGAACAATTGATGATTAAAAAATGGTGTAAGTGGAATCATATTGTGCCAATGCCCTTGTGCTAAAATCCTGCCCATGCAGAGATGTGTAAGTACATAAAGCTTGGCAGCAACAAAAGTCTTTGGAGAACGAAGGGCCTCCAATAACTTGGGAAAAGAAAGGTGCAGGAGGGTTTTCAGACAGGAGGACCTGTGACCTGTGAGCTGCTGACCAGCTGCGCCTGCTGCTCAGCATCATGGATCTTCGCCGATCATCTGATCCCGCTCGGTAACACGAACCAGATCACTCTGTCTGCCCTCTGCCAGGGGAGACACGGAGCTGCTCACCCCACAGAGACAAAGTGCTTTGGGAGCTCTGTTGCTGGGAAGAGTCTAAAATGTATGAACATAGCGTTTATATGCCTCCAGGAACAGAGCAGGGCCCAATCTTTATTTATTTCCTATTTCATTCGCTTGCTCTGTTGGGTGTCTTTTTATTTATTTAACTATTTATTTTAATTTTGGGGGGTTTTGGCATTTTGTTTTTATTTTTCAGACTGTACGTTGAGTTTTGCTGGTTTAGGTGAAAGGAGACCTTGCCCAGCAGGGCAAGGATGATCCTGTGTGGACAGGGAATGGATGATGCCAGGTCACAGAAATTCTCTGTTTCCTAAAAAGGGTTAAGAGTGGACTGGGAGCTACCTCTGAGACAGCATCACTATGCACCTCCTGCAAGCATAGGCAGCCTAGTTACCTCTGCTGATTATTGCTTAGCCCCCAGGCTGTAACCATTCTTAACCCTACAGATACATTCAGGCACCTCTACCTAGCAGAAAACACAAGGGCATTGATCCGCTTGTGCCATCTGTGTCATAGAACAGAATCATAGAACAGGTTGGGTTGGAAGGGACCTTCCCAGCTCCCCCAGTGCCACCCCTGCCATGAGCAGGGACATCTTCACCAGCTCAGGTTGCTCAGAGCCCCGTCCAGCCTGGCCTGGGATGTCTCCAGGGATGGTTCATCCACCACCTCTCTGGCCAACCTGGGACAGGCTCTCATCACCATATTTATAAAAATTTTCTCCCTTGTATCTAGCCTGAATCTCCCTCCTTTCATTTAAAACCATCACCGCTTGTCCTATCACAACAGGCCCTGCTAAAAAGTCTGTCCCCATCTTTCTTATCAGCCCCTTTTAAGCACAGAAAGGCCACAATAAGGTCTCTTCTCCAGCTGAACACCCAAGCTCTCTCGGCCTGTCCTCCCAGCAGAGCTGTTCCAGCCTCGGATCATTTCTGTGGCTCCTCTGGCCCCTCTCCTAAAGGTCCATGTTCTGTGCTGAGGACCCAGAGCTGGATGCAGAACTCCTGGTGAGGTCTCACCAGAGCAGAATAGAGAGGCAGAAACACCTGCCTTTCAAAGCATCTGCTCTATGGTGGTCTCATCTTGGGCTCTTGGTGGCTTACCAGCTGGGGAACCTTTGAAAAAGGGAATGGTGACAGTGCTGGCAGCTGCCAGTGGTGTCAAGAGAGAGAAATGAACCACAAGACAGCTTTACAAATCCAAACTGCCTGCGTGGCACCACACTGAGAGACATCTGTCAGGCTCACCTTGGATGGCTGTGATTTTGTGCTTTGAATCTGGAGTTTGTCTCCACAATCCTTGACTCAATACTCATCAGAATCATAGAATCATTTTGGTTGGGCAGAGACCCTCAAGATCATTGAGTCCAACAGCTAACCCAATACCGTCACTAAACCATGTCTCTAAGAACCTCATCTACATGTTTTTTGAACAGCTCCAGGGATGGTGACTCCACCACTTCCCTGAGCAGCCTGTTCCAATGCCTGACAATCCTTTCCGGGAAGACATTTTTCCTAATATCTGATCTAAGCCTCCCCTTATTGACTCTAAGTCCTCTTTGGCCTTCTCATTTTATCCTCCACTCTCGATCCACTTCATTTTCATCTTGCAGTTGCCCAAGCCCCAACCCCACTTGGCTTCTCCTCGGTCCTTCCCATGCTCAGCCTGGTCCAAAGTGAACGGGCAGCAGAATTTCTGCCCCGCTTTGCCTCTTCACCCAACTGTTATGTGGGAAAAGAGTGATGGGAGATGCAGTGACTTGCTGAGGGTCTCTGGAGGCAGATTACTCCGTGTTTTTGGCAGCCATGGAGTTAGCTCAGTGTTGGGTCTTTGTGAGGAACATGTATAAGCTGATGGCACTTATTTATAAATGACATTGCACATTTGCTCGTTGCAATATTTCTTCGAAATGGGGTGTGGTGTCATTTGCATACAATACATGGTTCTGAATCTCGTTGCCTTATCAGGTGTGTGTACAGAGGGTGGGAAAAGTGGGAAAAGGCAGCAGAGTCAGCAGGACGGAGGTGGAACAAGCAGGAATGCAGGGTGGGACCAGGGGATCAAAGAGGTCCTCAGGGAAATTGCTGCAACTTAGTTCTGCTTGCCGTGACTCAAAGTGTAACACCAGCGTGCCCAGGGGGCTAGTACTGGGAGATGCTGGTGTTTTGCTCACCCCAGATGCTGCACAAATAGAACCTGCTGGTTCAGGCTCTTCATCCTGAGCCTTTAGTTCAGAAATCTAGTCTTAAACCTATTTCTCTTCACATCTGGGTGATGCTGTGCACCTGCCAGTTGCGTCATTCTGGGTTGTCTTTGCAGACGAGTGCTAACCTGTCGTGACACCTTGGTGCCTTTGGCTTCCATCCCGTTTTCTAGAATTGCACTTGGCCTTGCCTTGGCCCTTTGCCCAGACTGAATTTGCCTTCTTGGTTTTCACTTCTTTCCCATATCGGTTTTCTCTCCTGTTCTGTCTTCCTGCTTGTCCTCTGGGGTCTGGCTCTGTAAACCCTTCTGCCAGGTGGACCTCCGGGTGGGTGACCAACCCCTCGCTTCGAAGGTCCCTTCATAACAGAGTCCCTTCGTAAGACATAGCGAGATGTTTTCAGACTCACCCCCTTTTGCCATTTCATGTTTTTTCTTCTTCAAACTGATTTTTAGATTCCTCAAAGTCCTTTTTCTCCCTTTCTTAATGAACCAGTTTTATTCCTCTGTAAGCTGTTCGGTGAGTGGTATTTTGAAAAACAAAATAAGGAGATCCTGCAAAAGCTCTTTCATAGCAAGCCTGGTTTGCCTGTGGGATTAGACATACACAGTACGCACATCCAACACTGGTTTGCCCACATTGTTCGGATGAGGTATCAGAGAGTACAGACTGTCTTTGCATTGGAGGCTAACAGGTCAAGAAATTGTCCTCCCTTCAGTTCCTGGGCCATGTGGCTGCCAGCCACTAATCTAAAGCCCATTTCTGGAAAATGCTGGAAACCCACCTCTGACTACAACGTGCTTGCGGGCATATTCACTTTTGCTTCTTCCTTGTGCAGGAGATTTTGCTCCTGCAGTTTTTGAAAAGTCCCACAGCAGTGATTCCCTTCTGCTCTTCTTCTCCAGCGAGCGAGACAGGAGAGAGTCAGCCCAGGTCTTTCTGCTGTAGATGAGATGTGGATCACGGAGTGTCTCTCCCCGACATATGGGGCAGGACAACTTGTGTTTCATGTGCTGTAAATGAGAGATCATACAGAGTCTCTGACTCATGTTACTCCTCCAATATGTTCCCAGGGGCTGGAGCCCCACTGAAATGGTTTGAAAACCTTCTGTTTGCTGGGTTGGAATTGGAAGACCTGGTTAGAACTAAAGTTTGGTTTTGCTTTATTTCTGAGAACGGTGCCAAGTGCTCCTGTTCTTCCAGAATGGACACACTGACATGCCTTTAATTCTAATGGCCTTCTTTCCCCTTTTGTTTATATTACTGGCCACTGTCAAGCATATGCTTAGCCACTTGGATAAAGCAGGTTCCTGGTGATTCAGCCAGTGTCACAGAAGCACAAAGCTGAACCTGGACCTTCTGGAGTCTAAATCAACTCCTTCATCATCTGGTCCTTTAGGCATCCTGTTACTTGCAGCACTGCACCAAACCTATCGCCTTTGAACTTTGCAGGTAAATAAAGGCCTTCCTCAGGCTGCTGAGTCAGCGTCTGTGTATGATGGAAGCAGTGAAGGGGAAAATACATAATTGCTTATGTAGAAAAGAGCCAAAAATGAAATCAGGTCTCGCCGCTGTTGACCCCTGATTGGATGCTTTTGGGTAGTAGTTTTTGGCAGGGGAGGTGGGCTTTGATTCTGCTTACAATGATTTTTTTGTTGCCCCAGAATGGATCGGAGTGGGTAACAGTAAGTAAGAATGTCTCTGCCTTGAAAACAAACCCAGCTAACGCCTCACTCGTGAGCTTGCTTTATCAATAATAAAACAGAGAGCCTTGCCGCACCGTGGTGAAGTCGGTCCTGCTAAAAGGTTTGTCAGGAAGGACAGCAGGTTCTTTCAGCTCATTCCTTCTGCTGCACAGGGCATTACCCCTTTCATAAGGATTAAACCTGCAGGATATTTGCAGTGAACAGGGTTGTCCTGACAAAGCTGCTTCACTAACATGGATTGTTTTTACTAGAATAAGGCATCAAGGTCTCACCTTGGTAGGATCCTGTATGTTTTATCTGAATGTGATGGATATGCGTGTGTCTTATACACACATTTATATACTCATACATGTTTATAAAATTACATGTGACACTGAGAAGTAGGACAGCAGCTTGACAAGGAATACCTGCAAAGCCCAGACAACCTCCATCCTCATGGATGTGTGAATGGAGAAGGAGCCTTTCCCTCAGAAAACACCTTTGTCTTGTCATGTGTCTATAGGAGGCTCACGCTCTGTTCATACAAGTTCATTGTGTAAGGTTATTCACTGAGTACTTTCTAAGAAAGATCCTTGGTCTGATGATTATTTGTCACCAAGCAACTGGTACAAACGAGCCCCACCAGTTTATCATTGCTGGAGATGGAGGCCACAGGGCACATACATCCCTGTTTCCCGACTGGAAATCGCAAGCGGGATCCTTCCTCTTTGCTTTCAGGTGAGGATGTTCACATTAACGAGCTCAAAATTCATCAACGTGCCGACATTTGACATTGTGATAATGTCTACCAGTAAAGTCCTTTGCTATTGCTGAAAATCAAATAGTTGCCATGAACTATTTTTGCAGCAGTTGTCCTGCTCTGCTTATTTACGCCTTGTGCAAGTGTTTGAAACCATTAAGGCTTGTGGTGATAGCAGATCTCACGATACAATTAAAGGACAAAGACAAATGTCAGCACCCTGGAGGTGCCACGTGGTTGTGTGGAATGGTAGGTTCTGGTAGTGGGGCTAGACAGTGAGGAAGAGCAAAGCATTTGAAATATCTGAGTGGCAGCCGAACTCAGACAAAGCTGCTGGAGACACTCAGCAGTGGTACGAATGAGAACGGAGCTGCCAACGCCTGTGGGATTCTTGAAAAGTATTCATGACAACAGATCCAAAATGCATCTGCTTATCTTAGATAACCATATGGCTGTGTGGTGTTCGTTAGAAGAATGATTGTTTTTATTAACACCAGCGTGGATTTCAGAGGAGGAGGAATGTGTTCTTCATCTTCTGGAGATCCTTCTTGCTCCTCAGGGATGAGGCTTTGATTGAGTGAGGAATCTTCTCTGGAGACATTCAAGACCTGCCTGGACACATTCCTGTGCAATCTACTCCAGGTGAACCTGCTTTAGCAGGTGGGTTGGACTAGACAATCTCCAGAGGTCCCTTCAACCCAAACCCTTCTATGATTGTCATTCTGTAGTGCAGTGCGGAAGCAAACACATCTCCTTCCAAAAGTTGCGTGAGATCAGTGCATATTCTTCTTGTAACATTGATCAAGGAAACTAATCGATGGATAGATGAATTTTCAACAGATGCACCAGAATTAGGAGGCCTGGGTCTTAGGGAGGCGCTTCAGCAATACAATGCATAAAATAAAGGTAAAGCTAATTTAATGGTCTGCTATTAAAATTCTCCTGAACTGGGTTAATGAAGTGTTCAAGAGAACATGAGGGGAGATCTCATCACAGTCTACAGCTTCCTCACAAGAGGAAAAGAACGGGCAGGCACCGAACTGACAGAACCCGAGGGAATGGCAGGAAGATGTGCCAGGGGAGGTTTAGGCTGGACATTAGGAAAAGGTTCTTCACCCAGAGGTGCTGGACACTGGAACAGGCTCCCCAGGGAGGTGTCACGGCCCCAAGCCTGACAGTGTTCAAGAAGAGTCTGGACAACACCCTCAGACACACGGGATGAACTGTGGGGTGTCCTGTGCAGGGAGAGGAGTTGGACCAGGAGGCCTTGGTCTTAGGGAGGCGCTTCAGTGATACGACGCATCAAATAAAGGTAAAGCTAATTTAATGGTCTGCTATTAAAATTCTCCTGAACTGGGTTAATGAAGTGTTCAGGAGAATTTCAACAACAGACCATTAAAATAACTTTATTTTATGCATCGTATCTCTGAAGCACCTCCCTAAGACCCAGGTCTCCTAGTTTTGATGCACTGTACAGGTGTCTTTTAAGGAACAATATTTAGCCGCAGAGACCTCGTGCTCTCACAGTAGAAGATGGATGATGTATGTACAAAAAGCAAGGGGTGGAAATTCTAGGCTTGCTCAGTCTTGAGGATCTTTGAGAAGTGAAAAAATGATCTAGTCAAGTAAAAGCAACTAAACGTTCTCCCTGCGTGGGACAGTCAACCTTTTCATAGCATTCGGAAAACAATAAAAATCACTCTTAAAAACTTAAAAACAGGAAAAGCAGACAATCCTGCTGTTTCAACTGCTGTGGATCTGATTGCCTTTTTATAACTGCGTTTGTTTTTATGTTCCACACAGTGTTTTTGTATGTATTTGCTAAAAAACCTATTTGGAATAAAACAGCGATCCTGAACGTGATTCTTTTCTTAGCTTTGGAGTGGTTCTACCTCAGTAGAGATGAGTTAACATCATGCAGAAATAAAATCCAAGCTGGGCCCAGCCCTCTGATTCAGGAGAAGTATGAATTTCTTTATTCAAGGGAAGGTAGAAAAATGGGCCAGCTCTGAAATGTTCAGGGAAATCATGAAAATCTCGAGTGGTTGTAAAATATGTTCCTTTTGCCATTCAAGCAGCTGCGCTTGTTTTCACCGGTTGTCATCCGGCTCTTTAGTGAAGAGCTACTTTGGAAACTGTAATCCCTTGGAGCTGTTTGTTCAGTTCCCTTTGTTTTAATTGACAAGCTTAAGCGGTTGAAAGGAGAGGGTAGGAGGGAATTGATCTTAGCACACTAGCGGGGCATCTCCTCCTGTAATTCACATCATTAAAAGGTCTCTGACGTGTGGCTTTACTTATTTATTTATGGGTTTAGGCTTGTTTCTGCTCAAGCACAAATCTGGTGAGACAAGGTTTGGGGTTTTTTTGTTTGGTTTTTGTGTGTGTGGTGTTGTTTGTTTGTTTGTTTTCCCAATGCAGGTTGTTTGCAAACTTTGGAGCCCAAAAGGTACAGCTGCTCTAAAAATAACACAGGATGCAAGAACTGGTTTGGGAAGATCTCTCTCTGCCCCCGAGTCCAGAGGCATCCCCTGAATTGCTGCCATTAGGGGAAAAGTTTGCCTTGTAAACAGAGTTGGCCTGATTTCTAGAGGTGCTGAACATCCACCTGCAGCGCTTGCTGGTAGGTCCTGAGCACACCAAACCTGGAAACGGGTCAAACGTGAGTGGCTGGGATTTTATCAGGAACACGTCTGGGCAAATCCACCATTACTGGGTTGAAACGACAGAGAGTAAATAATTGCCGCTCAGCTGGTGACCTCTGCAAGCAGAGCTGGGTGCTCGGACTCTAGGAGACCTGCCAGCTCCTGGGCTCCTTGCTGCCACCCACAAAAAACCTTCTGCCACAGTCAAGGTCTGTACACACGTGAATCACCTCTTTGGCCATTTTTTGCAGGGCGACGTCCCCAATGACCTGGTGCTTCGCTTCCAGAGGATGCCAATCATCTTACTGGCCCAGCGCAGAGATCCCCAGAAGGTTTTGCATGGAAGTCAGAGAGGAAGAAACCTGGCAGCAGGTCCCCGAATGTGGCTGGGACAGGGTCACAGGCAAGAACCAACCCAACAAACGCAAGGTGGGATGCAGGGGGAAGTGGCACAGGCATCATGTTCTCTATTTTTGACGTGCTGGGTCTTTAAAATACACAAGGTTTTATCTACCACTGAATTAAGCAGTGTTTGCTTTTCAAACCTTCTGCATTTGTATTTTTAGCTTGATTTTGGCATTCACTGTTTTTTGGTTGGAATATATAACACACTCAGTTGTTTAGTGTGCCTGGACTGAATTCAGCCCATGTGTAACTCCACAGGCTCGAGCAGAAGCTACGTTCAAGGTGAATTACTCTCTATGGAGCTAAGGAAATACAGCTTCTGCAGACAAGCGTTTCAGCTCCCTCAGTAAATGCTACACTATTTCCATCCATGGTTATTCCTTTGTGGTTTGGGTTATGTATTTACATTTTACGGAATAAACACTACAGCTTTCCCCATGACTAACACTTCTTACTAAGCAATAAGCTACTCAAATACGCTATTGCCTCCTCCAAGAGCCCAAACCACACTGCTCTCCGCTGGATCTCTGTCCCCAGCTTGCACAGAGCCATAGTTAACCAGCATCACATACACAACTTGTTGGATTTCGGTTTAACGGGACGGCTTACGAGAGCAGGCACTGGATGTTGTGGGACTGAATTCCTCAGGGACAAGCATTTCAAACACTCTGATCCCAGCGAAACACGAGTGAAGTCTTCAGACGAAGAGCGGAACGTATCGCCGCTGCTCCCACAAAGAGGGAACCGGTTGCTTTTCCAAATCCCGAGGTCTGTTTTAAGAGCAGCGCTATACAGGCCCTTGCGTAAACTTTGTTTATAGACTGGAGTATTTTCAATGAAAATGTTATTTAACTTTAAAAAGTTGCACAGCAGCTACTCCAAAAATTGTTTTTCCTTCTTAAGAATAACACACAGTGTGATACATTTGAAATGGCGATAGCAATATTTCACAAATTTTGATGGATTCATAGCCCGAATACCTTGCTAACAGATGTTTCTTTTAAACTCAGAGTGGTATAGGAATAACTCAGAGATATTACAGTGTCAGCACTGCCTTTTATCTGTGCCTGTCCTTTCAGTGACATCCCTGGGCTTTTCTAATGCATGGGTCAAATCTGAGCTAAAAAAACCCAAGTGAAATATTAAAAGAAGCGGTATCTGATTGAGTGTGAGTTTTGGGGTGGTGCTGTGAGGAAGCCGCCGTGCTGCTGTGGGCTCATTGTGTGCTTGGGGACAGCGGCCTGGTGGTTTGTGGGGACGTGCTGGTTTACAGTCATCATTTCTGAGCTGGCTTTTGGTTGTGGTTAATTAATGAATTTAGGAGTTCCCATGGCCACGTCTTTTGGTCTCATAAATCAACTTTTCTCTCTGTGGATGACAGTTTGGCCAACAAAAAGGGACACCCCAGCAGGGCAAAGGGACAATATTTCAATGCCCCGGTAGAGTTTGGTTTTATTTTTTCATTCAGTCTACGTTGTGTCTCCAAAGTATGTGGCATCCATTGCTCTTCATTAGAGGCTCTTTCCCAGGAGCTGCCTTCATACCTTGTACATCACCCTCAGCGGGTCCAGCGGATGTGTGTGGGTGGCAGACCCATCTGTCCCCACACCTGTCCCCAAACCCCACCCGGGAACAAACCCAAGCCTTGGCAAGCCTGGCTCTTACTCTCAACTCCTAAGCTGGCCCAGGGCAACGCTGGGGTTGAACTGCGGGGCAGGAAGGATCCTTCCTTCAGGAGACCCCCGTTCGTACCCCCCTGGAGCAGCCAGTTGTCGCTGCACATGGCTTGGGAAGGGAACTCCTTCACATCTGCGTGGGGGTCCAGGAACCTGGTCTGGAGAGAAGGGGCAAGAAAGTGTTATTATTCTGGCAGCCAGCGAGGGAAGGAGAAGGTGGAGAAAATCTGGAGGGCGAGTGGGAACCCAGAGCAGGGAGCAGGGATGATCCCCGGCCTGGCAGCGGGGTCCCAGCCCCGGGAGCGGGTCCCGGGGGCCCGGCGGGTGCCGTGAGCGCAGGAGGAACCGGGGCTCTGCCGCCGGCCCTCTGCCCGTGCAGCTGCTCCTCATTCCCAAGCGCTCTCTCCCTTCTCCTCAAGGCTCTTCCCGAGTTTCCCTTCCCGAGTTTCCCATCCCAAACCGGCCCCGCGGTGCCCGCCGGGGACCGTGCGGTGACACGGGAGCCCCGGGGACACCCGCACCCACGGTCTCCCCGGCTGGAGGCGATCGCGGGGACTGCGCCCCCAGGGGATGCACCTGAGCGGAGCGGGGGGAACCCCTCGGGGGACCGCGCTAACTCCGTCGTCCCACCCCCGGCGGGGTCCCGACCCTCGGCCCGGCCCCTCCACCCCCCTTCCCGGGGCGGCGGGCGCCGCGGGCCGGGAGCCGGGCGGGGGCGGCGGGGCGGGCCGGGCCGTCCCCCGCGGGGCCGGGCCGGGCGGGGGCGGGCCGGGGGCGGCGGGCCGGGCCGGGCCGGGCTGGCGGGGTGCGCGGCTCCACGTGACTGCGGGGCCGGGAGAAAACCGGGGCCGGCGGCGGCGGCGGCCGCACTGCGCCCGGGCGGCGATCGCGGGAGGCGCTCGGCAGCCGCTGCCCCGGGGCTTTCGGCGCGTTGGGTCCGGGCTGGCTCTCCAGAATCATGGACTGTGCTGATATGCCTTGCTTGCTGTCAGTGAGTACAGCCCTCTTCTTCCTCGGCTTCGCTCTTTACTTTTTCAGTTTTTATTACGGCTCGTTTTTATTTTATTTTTTAAACTTTATTTTGTTGTCCCCGTTCTCCCCCTCCCGGCGTCCGGCGGCGGGACGCGAACCCTTAACTCCCCCGTCCCGCCGAGCCGGGCGACCCTTCCCCGCCGCAGCTTCACCCGGCGGGGCGAGCGGGGCCGGGATGCGGCGGGACCCGCCTGCCCGTGGGGGCTGCGGGCGGCGAGCAGCCGGGGGCGAGCGGCCGATCCCTGCCCGCCGGGCCGCTCGGGGGTTGCTTCTAGTACCCTTTTGCCATTTATTAGTAGTAGTATTATTATTTTTAAGTTTATTCGCAAGAGGAGGAGGAGGAGGGGGAGTTGCTTCTCATCCTGACTTTTCTTCTTGTTGCGTTTTTTACACCCCAGAGACACCATGATTCCTGGTAACCGAATGCTGATGGTCATCCTACTATGCCAAGTCCTGCTAGGAGGTACTAACCATGCTAGCCTGATACCGGAGACCGGCAGGAAGAAAATCGCAGAACTTCAGGGACAAGCCGGACCCGGACGCCGCTCTGCCCAAAGCCATGAACTCTTGCGGGGTTTCGAAACAACTCTGCTGCAGATGTTTGGGCTGCGAAGGCGGCCTCAGCCCAGCAAATCAGCCGTCATTCCTAGTTACATGCTGGATCTCTATCGACTGCAGTCTGGAGAAGAGGAGGAAAACCTCCAGGAAATTAGCCTGCAGTACCCTGAGCGATCGACCAGCCGGGCAAACACCGTGAGGAGTTTCCACCATGAAGGTCAGTGATGGGAGGAGGTAAATTCCCAGCCCCAGTAGCGATTGGGATTTCCTTGTGTTTGGAAGCTCACGAATGCATTTAGAAGCAGGACGTGCCTGGCCCTATATTTATGGGAGGAAAACCGCCCCCCCCCCCCCCCGCCCCCGCCACCCAGCCTGCTGCGTGTGGGTGACAGGCGTGCTGCTCTGTATTTTTTCCAGCATCCTGTGCTTAACCCGAGCTTGACCATATTTTGAGGTGCTTTCGCTTCTGGTGACAACAGCGAGTTTCCTTCAGTGCCTCTGCCTCGGGGTCACTCCCTGGGCTCGGGTGGATTTAATGGCTCTGGATCGGATGCGGGAGTAAAGTGAGGGCGGGATCTCGCCCCTGGTGTGTTTCTTTTGAACTATCAAAGCGATTGCTGCCTGGTTTTGCTCTTAAGAAAAAAAAAATCTCCAAAAACCCCTACTCGAATTTAATACTTACAGCTGTGTGTTTATAAGGTTTATTCAATAGGCCCTTGTAATCTGATCCAAATGTTTCCTAGCGGATGTTTCTTTTCCAAAGTAAATCTGAATTATTAATCCAGCCGCATCATTACTGCCTTGGAATTTGCTTCTCTTTCTCCCCCTGCCCCCTGCGCCCCGTAACAAGGCACCTCTGTGCTCTGTGGCACCGCACCTCGCCGGGGAGGTGATTTTGGAGAGACTTGGGGTAGGGAAGCAAAAGGGGGAAAGCCTTCCTGAAAGGGGGAGAGAGACGGGCAGGGGTGACGCGCTCTGGGCACAGGCACGCGGAGGGCAAGCGAGCAGGATGGTCTGGCCGGAGGGATGCGCGGGGAGCGGAGAGGTGCCGGTGGCTGCCAGGCCGGTGAAGCGTGGGTGCTGTGCCGGGGGCTGTGCCTGGGTGCCCCGAGGCTGACGTGCTCTTGTTTGCTTTTTCCTTTACCGCTTCCCCCCCGCCCTGCTCCTCTCCAGAGCACCTGGAGAGCGTCCCAGGTCCCAGCGAGACGCCCTGGATCCGCTTCGTCTTCAACCTCAGCAGCGTGCCGGAAAACGAGGTGATCTCCTCGGCAGAGCTGCGGCTGTACCGGGAGCAGGTGGAGGAGCCGAGCGCGGCGTGGGAGAGGGGCTTCCACCGGATAAACATTTACGAAGTGATGAAGCCGCTGTCGGAGCGCGCTCAGGCCATTACGCGCCTGTTGGACACGCGTCTGGTGCACCACAACGTGACGCGCTGGGAGAGCTTTGATGTGAGCCCGGCCGTGATCCGGTGGACCAAGGACAAGCAACCGAACCACGGGCTGGTGATCGAGGTGACCCACCTCCACCACGCACAGACTCATCAGGGCAAACACGTCAGGATTAGCCGATCTTTACCTCAAGGGCGCGGGGACTGGGCTCAGCTCAGGCCGCTCCTGGTCACTTTTGGGCACGACGGGCGAGGCCACGCGCTGACCCGCAGAGCTCGCCGGAGCCCCAAACACCAGCGTTCCCGCAAGAACAAAAAAAACTGCCGCCGCCATGCCCTCTATGTGGATTTCAGCGACGTGGGCTGGAACGACTGGATCGTGGCACCCCCGGGGTACCAGGCGTTTTACTGCCACGGGGACTGTCCCTTCCCTCTGGCCGACCACCTCAACTCCACCAACCACGCCATCGTGCAGACGCTGGTGAACTCGGTGAACTCCAGCATCCCCAAGGCCTGCTGCGTGCCCACGGAGCTGAGCGCCATCTCCATGCTCTACCTGGATGAGTATGACAAGGTGGTCCTGAAAAACTACCAGGAGATGGTGGTGGAGGGGTGCGGGTGCCGCTGACCCCCTTCCCCGCCACCTTCTCCCCCCCTTCTCTCTCCCTCCCATCCCACCCCAGAACTGCTTGCTATAGCTGGACTCTTCTCTAAACTAAACATTCACCTTGACCTTATTTATGACTTTATGTGCAAATGTTTTTTTTTGACAATAATGATCATATATTTTGACAAAATATATTTATAACTACATATTAAAAGAAAAAAATAAAATGAGTCATTATTTTAAAGGTAAACGCATTTTGTGTCTCACCTCTCAGGGTGCTGCCGAGGCTGTGCTGGCCGGGAGTGCAGCAGGGAATGTATCTTCTCTCCTCATCTTTTCCCCACCCCCTGCCCCTGCTTTCCCCCCACCCTTCTCCCCTTAAAAGCTTTGCAAATTTTAGTCTTTCTATTTCTCACCGAGGTACCGCGGATCCCCCTGTGCTGGGGCTGCGCCACGAGGGAGATGAGGGTCCCTGGAGATTAAGAGCTGCTTCTCCCGGCCGCTGGGAATAGAACCGACCTGGCTAACCTGGCCTAAGCGTTTGCAAAGCGACCCGCCAAAAAATGCATTTGAAAAGAAGGTGAAGATTTACCTGAGGGCTTTATGCTAAACCCACTGGGTTTTATACCCTTCGTCCATCTTCAAGATTCCCCAGGTTTTAAAACTATTAACATTTTCCCCTACTTCTCCTCCCCTCCCCACTGCAGATTGGTTTCTTTGGGAAGCTTCAAAGGTTTGCACGAGTCCTTTGAAGATCAAATCGCCCCATTACAATGCCAAAAAAAAAAAGATATCTGGAGCAGTTAAATACGTGTTAGCTAATAGCTACCTGCGCTGTGTCCTTTCCAAATTGCTTCCGAGCAGGAAGGCGACCGGAGCCAAGCAGGTACAGTTAGTCAGAGGTATCAAGGCCTGAAACCCCTGGCTCAAAGGCATCGGATGGACTGTGTTTGGCTTGGAAAATCAGGAGCTGTGCCGTGGGGTGCGTGTGGGGCTGGTGTCCTCGGCGGTTGCGGGAGCGGGAAGGGAGGGCAGCAGAATGAGGGTGCATGAGACGCCTTGTGTTTTTCTTTTAATGACCGAAGCTTTCCAACCCTCCGAAAGGGGCAGCTTAGTTGAAACCGATTAAAAAAAACGGAGTGGAAAGCTTGCCAAAAGCCTTGGCTCCCTGAAGAGTGCAGGTGGAGAGGAGATGGGAGCCGCGGGGGGAGGCGAGCGTGGCCCCGCATTTCTCTCGGCAACAACAACAACAGAAAATAACAGCTCTAAGCCTCCTCGAGGCTTTTCTACCCCTCTGTCCCACTGGGTGCCGGTGCGTGGGAGCAGGTCACCATGTCCCCTTGGGTGTTGGAAAGAAAGCCTTTGGGTGGCTCCATGTAGGGTGCTGGGGGGTCCCCACACCCTCCGCACACCCTATGGGGCAGCAGTGGGTCTTTGATATGTGGGGGCCAATCATCCCCGGCTTTGCAGGGATGCACAGTGTGGAAGATTTGGGGGGATCACCCCACTGCTGCGGTGGGTGTAGGGGATGGGGGTTTTGTTGCGGCCGTGTCTCCGGGGCCCCCTCAGCCCTGAGCTGACACTCTCATTCCTGCTTTTAGAAGGGAAATGTGTGGCCCGGGGCATCGGCGACCTGCTGCCTCCCCTTTGATGCCTGCATATCAGACATAGCCATGCCAAAGAAAGAATTTCATTTTGAAGTGGCATCAGCTAAGGGCGAGCGCCTTTCAGCTGTCTGACAGGGCAATTACACACATCTGCCCCGCTGCCGATAACCTGTGGCCGGGGAAAGGGGGTCTGGGGGCTGCAGGGCAGGACCTGCAAGAGGATGCCTTGAAAAAAATCACTATACTTTTATTTTTTAAAGGGGAAAAAAGAAAACTTAAAGAGGCTTCCCCCAGTTCACTTCCCTGCTCATTGGTGCATCCCGGGTTGTCCTGGAGGCTGAAGGCCATGGGGGAGTTACAAAGCTCAGCAGCGTGTGCGCAAAAGCCTATTGGATTTAGACCGCTTTCATTGTAGAGGTCTCCAACTGTTTTGCTGCGTTCCTGCTGCTTTATGGATCTGTTTGTTTTGGTGCTTATTTTTGCGTTGTGTTTAAATGATGAAATCGAAGCTTCAGCCCCGTGGAGGCAGTGGCACCTGCTCTTGCATAGGTGCTGCGAGGGGAGAGGTTGTCCTGATGCGTACGTGGAGGTTTTCCTTCGCTTTGGTTTTCCTGCCTTGGTGCTGGGCTGTGGGTTGGTTGGTGAGATCCTACATAGGGTGTTCTGCTCAGAAACTGTAGGATTTTTATTTCTTTTATTTTTTTTTTTTTTAATTGAAGTATTTCAATGTTGTAAATTTTGTTAGAGTCTAAGCAGTGGATATAAAGTAGCTGATGGTAAAAGTGATGTATATAACAAAATATTTGCGGATGCATTGAGCAGCTTGCTGAGTGGAGCACGTCTAAACTTGTGCATTTAACATGGGCTGAGCGCAGGGGCTGAGGGTTTGCTGCCCTGTGTGTCTTTGTCCCCCTGTCCCAGGTGGGTGGCAGATTGCTGGGTGGCCTCCTGCCATCAGAGAGGCCTTTAGCAAAAGTTCCGAGTTGGATAATGGTTTAAAAATAGGAAAATACATTTAAATTGTCAGGGAAACCAGATTTTTTTTTTTAAGGTGATAACCAGTGATGTCTTTTTCCCCACCGCTTCAATTTGCACTGGGTTTTGCTGGTGTTAATCAGAACTCCCTTCACCACCCCGGCGAGGGGGAGAGGGGTGGATTTTGGGAAGCTGTGCGTTAAGTGCTGGTGCGGAGAGGCGCAGGAATTCCACGCAGCATTTCTGGCTATGTTGTTCATTTGTTGCAGCGCCTGTGGGGTTTGATCTCACACACTGGAATCAGCATCACGACCGCTCCTGTCTGTTTGCGGAGTGCTGTGTGCCACAGATGTGCCAATGTGGCTTCTTGCTGCTTTATCTGTGTCAGAAACTACCTCGCTTGTGCAGCAGAGAAGAGCCGGAGTGTTGGTTTAGCCTCAGATAGGCCGTGTTTAGCTTAGCTTAAAAGTATGACAGATACAATCTGCTTTATAAGTGCAATAATTCCTCGGATTGTGCAACGTATTATTTGTAAACGTTACTTATTTCAGAGTGAGCGCCTTGTTTGTGGTGGCTGGCACAGAAATCCCTGGAAGGTCTGAGATAAGGCATGTCGATTTAAGCCCCCCTTATTCGGACCAAGCTGGGAATTAAAGGAGAATGGGTTGAAGATGGGTGTGCAGCCACTTCCCCACCACCTGGGTGTCCTCCTGGCAGCTGTTTCCACCACCCAGCATCCCAAGAAGTGTGAGTGGGATGGTGGATGCTCTGCGGCTTGCTGGGATGTGGCTTCATCTTTGTGCTGAGCGCAGGAAGGCTGTGACTTTTCATACCTAGAAAGTGCTATCATACTGAAGCCTGTGTGGCACACAGATGTAGGAAATGAGGAGAATATCTCAGCAGGGTTTGGTAACCTGTGGCTTCAGCTGAATTGGTCACAGTGGTTGTTGGTGAGTGTACTATAACACAGCACAGGAGGGAGATTCAGGCTGGACAGGAAGAGATTTTTGCCCCTGAGGGTGGTGAGAGCCTGGCCCAGGTTGGCCAGAGGGGTGGTGGATGAACCATCCCTGGAGACATCCCAGGCCAGGCTGGACGGGGCTCTGAGCAACCTGAGCCGGTGAAGATGTCCCTGCTCATGGCAGGGGTGGCACTGGGGGAGCTTGGAAGGTCCCTTCAACCCAAACCATTCTATTGGTCTAACATTATTGCTGGAGCACTGGTGAGGGCACCGGGTAAGGTGAGCTGGAAAATGGGGTCCCAGGTTCTGCTGTGTGTCAGGAGCTCCCCCCAGAGACCTGTGGTTACCCTGATTCCCAACCCCTGCTCTCTTGGCGTGTAGGATCCCAAGAGTCTCCTGCCAGGACTTTCCTCTTCCAGGTGAAAATTTGCCCCCAAGTCTAAGCTCACATCATCATGTTAAGAAAAGCTGCTGTCCTGGAGAAGCTGTAATTGAGGAGTAAGTCTCAGCCAGCCGGGCTTTGCTTGTAGCCACAGGGTCCGAGGCTTTGCAAATTAGTTTCTAAAAATGCAAATCGGTTTGGAAGAGAAGCACCGAGGTTTGCACGTTGCTATTCTGGGATGAACACAGAGGCTTTGCTACAGAGCCAGCAAAGGAAGACGGAGGCCCTTCTCGTTTGGACTGCAGCGCTTGGACACCTCTAGTAAACTCGTCGCCTGTTACAATAGCGATTAGCACAGTCTAGTTGTGATGGCTTGAAAAACTGTTGAATCTTGGCATCGAGTGATGCTTTGTTCTCTTTTTTTCTGGGATTTCATCACACGATAGCAGGTTCTCCACTGTGCGTAGTCCCCGTCTGAAAACACAGGACCTAAGCAGGCATGAGGAGAGATTACTGCTCTCCTACAGATAAGGATCTTGGGCACAGTCAGGTATGGAGAGCAGGCAGAGCCAGAAGAGACATCCAGCCACCTCAGTCCCTGCCTTGTGATCTAGACACAAAATTCTTCTCTGGTCTTGAGTCTGTCCTTCTGAAGATCCACCACTTAACCTCAAACTAGTGGTGGATTCCTGCGTAGTATGATGAAAGAGGAGGCAATAAAGTCCATGTCATTCTCTAGGCAGGTACAATAACGACAGAGACTATCAGAAATTACCCAGACATTGGATATTTCCTTCCCTTCGTGGATCCGGCATTCAAGTTTTGAAAGGTAAAACAGAATTCTTTTTTAAGACGTTATTTTCACTTGGCTTCTTAAAGAAGCACCTCACACTCACTTCTTATTTGACAACACAGCATCCGCCTGACAAAAACAGTGAAGGGGAAAATCCATCAGTCAGCGCTTGCGCCTTAGCAGAGCCCAAGTAGGAATGAGCCCACGGGGAGTTCTGCCTCTCTTGAATCAACCGTGAGTCACTTGTTCCACCCAGCAGATACACATGTGCTGGGACTTTGGTTCTGCTTGGTCCATCCAAATTTGCCCTGACTTGGAGCTGTTTTGCACACCGTCAGCGTTTTTCACGCAGTACCTCCTGCCCGTACCTTGATGCCGTGTTGCACATGGGAATGGCTTTGTGGAGGCCACAGCCTCATCAACCCCTCAACCCATCCTCGTGGCCTCCCAGGACTCCACCTTGACTTTGGAAATGGCTCTGAGCCTGTTTGCTGAGCAATTACCACAGCGCCAAAGACCTGTGTCCATCAGAAACACCATCCCCAGCCCCAGAGGTGTTTGGAGGGCAGACCACAAAGGCTGCTTGGACCTTTTGCACAGAGAAAGACCTTCACCGATAGGATTCCACCCTGTGATGGTGGACCTGTGATGAGCTGCCTCTTTCATAGTGTGAGGGAGCCAAGGACAGCCTGGTCCAAACCCAGCCTGGTGCTTTGGATCTGCTCATACACTACAGATGTGTCTGTGCTTTGATATGCTCACCTGCTTTTGGTGCTCTGTAGCAGGCTGTTTGTATTTACATCACCAGCATTTCTTCCAGCCTTCTCTTCATTCAGATGTTGGCACATGGTGTGTTTTTAAATGCAGATTTTTTTCCTTTCCACTCTTGGTCCGATTTCCCCCTTTTCCTGGAGATTGCAGCTGTGCAGATCCAGGAAGACCACACAGTTCCCAGAGGAGAAGTTGGCTCCCAGTTCTAGCAGACTATGGATGGAAAATGTTGATGCTACTCTACATTCACCAAAAAAATGTGTGCTAGTTCTCTCCAAAGATCCACCTAGTGCTGTATGAGAAGGCAGGAGCAGAGCAAGCCTCTAATGATGTTTTTCTGGAATATCCACCATCCTTCAGCCATCTACAGGTCAGAGCTTCCTGAGCCAAAATCAGAGTCATTGTATTTAACAGGCCAGAACGCATTTTGCATCCAGAAATTTATAGGATTAGATTATCATTGTAAGCATTTTTTTTTCTTCAGATTAGGATTATTCTGTGCCAGTCATTTCCACAGTTTGCCTATCCATTTCTTTTGAACCATTTGCTTTGATTTGTTTGGAAACCATTACTAAGAAGTTAACAAAGTTCATAATTCCTGTATTTTTTTTTCAGAAGTTCATAATTCTTGTATTTTTGGACACAGTGTGACTCTGCTTCCTATTTTCGTTTTCCACACCAGAGACTGGATTTCCTCTGCTCTGCCAAATCTGTCACCCTTGTCCAGGCTGGAGAAACCTGCAGGTCTTTGCTTTGGTGGAAGGTGGTGTTCAACATTCTCAGTGCTGTTTCCAGCAGTGCCATCTCCAGCACTTTGGGCAACGGTGGTGGAGGATAGAGACCACCCTTAGCACATCGGTCAACTTCTTGAAATATAAAAAATACATTTGTAAAGCATGCGTCTGGGCCTACAAAAAACAATGCATTGCTTTACATCTTAAAACTTGGGAATGGCCTGGTTGAGCAGTGGCAGTTCCATTGCATGCAACTGCGTGCGCATACAGCTTGGGGGTCCTTTGCAGCAGTGTAGGGGGCTTCACGCCCTCTTTATTCTTCAAGGTGAGGTGCAGCTTGGACCTCTGCTCCTCCAGGCCCCTGAGCAGGGTGAGCAGCTGTGTCCCAGCTCTGTCCCAGCCAGTTTGGGGCTGGGCAGGGGACCCACGCGCTCTCCTCCCTGGCCAGGCTCGATGACCGTGATGGTTGCACATGGAGGTGATGCTGCTGGGTGGGTTCTGGCTGGAGCAGGACTCTCCACACCAACCTAACTGCTTTTGTGGCAGAGATTTAAAACCCTTCTGAGATCCTGCGTGATTTAGCTCTGCCCTTTCTTGATTAGATAATCTCACACCTCATGAATGTGTTGAGTAACATTAATTCCTCCCCCCACGCTTGAATGGCGACCACAGCTTCTTGTCACTGCAAGCTGAAGATTTGGCTCAATCAGGAGTCCCACAGGCAAAGACCAAGTGCTTTTCAAATAATCCACCTATCCCTTACCTTTCCTTCCAGTAACATGAGACTATATGTTGTGAAGTAATTGTCTGAAAACAGGCTGCGCTGTTTTATGTGCTAGATTATACGGGAGATGGTAGGCATTTTGCATTGCTTTTATTGGCTTTGCTGGTTTTGTTTGTGCTGTAATGCACACCTGCTATTTAACACCAAAATCAGCGAAATCCTTCATGCCAAGATTAGCTAAGACATGGTAAATTGGTTCTGTATCTCACTGGGGAGCCCTGGACAGGATGGGTGGGATGAAAGGGCTCGTGAGTGGCTTCACCTGCTCACCAGTCTGGGGGCACCTCCTGCCCAGGGACATGCTGGGGACATCACTTCTAACAGGGAATTAAACAAACCAGAGCAAATGCTCAGCTTCAATGCTGCACTAAGCAGTTATCTCCAAGAGAGAAAGGCCTAGAAGCTCAATGAAGAGCCACTCGTGTGCTTTCTTTCCTGTCTTTTGGAGTTTCTCTCTTAAACCTCATTCCATCTGGAGTACGTATGGACACATGGGTGCAAAGCTCTGTGTGTTTAAAATACGCTGCTCAAGCATCAAGTGCTTCTGCGGGGTGCAGAGAGCTCTTCCTCCTGGCCAACAAGGTGACAGAGGTTGTAGCTGGGCAGAAGCTACAAAAGTCTCTTTGCTGGGGGTGTCCTTACAGCTGCTGGGTCCTGCACAGCGTGTCCGAGGCAGCCATGCAGCACCCACCAGCTGCAACACCATCGCCTGCTGCTGCTTCGAGCTTGACCGCACTGGTGGATGTGTTGCTTTCAGTCTGAGGGACCCACGAAGAGAGTCTGCAGCCATCACGATGGGGTAAGCAAAGGTAAAATGCTTCTCAGGGCTGGTGAAAGTTCTTTGGGGAGTATGGATGGTTGAAGCTGTGGGTTGGGTGTGGGGATGGTGGACACATCACCACGCCATCGATGCTGCGCTGGCTGCTCATGTGTTTGGGATCTGAAGGGCTGTGCCTTTAGCCTGCTAAGGGGGGAACCAGTGCTGCTGGGTTGGTCCTGGAGGAGCGTTTCTTGCTGTTGGTTTACATCAAAAAGGAAAAACTGGGCTCTTGGACACACCCTTCCTCCTGTTTCCATTCTCGTGGACCCAACAGCCAACCTGAGCATCCCTTGCCTGCAGTGTCGAGACGGGGGTTGGTCCCTGCTTGGTCTTCTGAGTAAAAGAGCTCCAACCCAGCATGGCACGGTGCTCCTGTTCTTCACCACAGAAACCCTTACCCAAGGGCCTTCAGGTCATGAATGGCTCTGGAAGAGGCACTGAGCAAGACATCCTGTGAAACACACTGATCCTTCCCACCTCTGGACTTAGGAGATCAGAAGCAGGTATTCCTAGGTGTCATTTGAAGAGATTCAACATATACAGCTTGTACTCAAGCTGTTGCTATTTGTTTTGGTGTTTAACAGTATTAAAAATAATCGCTGCAGTGTTCCTTGAAAGGCAGTTTGTGGAGTTGGACAGTTTCCCAGTAAGAGGCAGTCTCCAAGGATCATTTGCAAAGATAATATTTTAAATTTGATTAACCAACGGTAGCATTGAGAGGGACCAACATGTGCCTGAGTAGCAGGATGCAATTTGGGAACAAAATTTAATGGTACAAGCAACAAAACCTATTCAGAAGGGCTGCACGGTGAGCTGAGTAGCTCTTCTGGGCATGGTAGAAAACAAAGACCTGGGGTCTTTGCTGGGCTGAAAACATTTCAGAGAGCCCAAGTTACAGAACCTGGGATGGGTAAAGTGAGGATCTTCCCCTAGAGCAGGGCCAAAATACCGAGTGGGTTTCTGATCCCTATATTCATGATAAATTGTTTAAGACTTTACTGGACTGCTATGAGGTTCAAATGATCTTGGTCTTGTCCTGCCAGGAAACTGGAGGCTGGAAGGGAATTGTGTGTGTTTATCTGGGTAAATCCTAACAAGAGGGAAGGGCTGCTTGTCCCTGGGAACTGGGAAGAAATTTCAGAAGTGAGATACGAGATGGGCCGTTTCAACAGGTCCCATCAAGGACGAAAAGCTGCCCTTCTTTGGCAGTGACTCCTCTTTACTTGTGGCAAAGTAAAATGCGGTCCTTAGGACAGCCGAGAGCAGCTCTCCTCTCCTGGGGGGGGTCCTTGCAGCTTTGGGTACAGGTGAACACCCTGTGAGGACCCAAAGCTGCTAAGGGAGGACCTGCATTCCCAGGTGTCACCATGGATGTCACCAGCTGTGGTCAGAAGAAGGGCAGCCACGCTCCTGCTACCAGAGCAGGAGACGAGGAGTAACCTCAGGCAAAATTATTTATCGTGGGCAGAACAGGGATAGAAATGCCCTTCCCTGGAGCAATGGGTAGTAGGGGGGGCCATGGGAAGGGGCAGTTTCTCTCCCCAACCCAAGAGATTTGGAGGTGGATGATGCAGGGAGGAAGAGGGTGGGTGCATGACTTCCTTAGGTGCTGGAAATAGCGAGCATGATACAGTACACCTCAAAAATTGCCTTTGCTGTGGCTCAAATAATGGTTTATAACAACAGCATGGCTTGTGTGGCCTTGGGTCAGTGCAGATGTGGGACAGAGGAGAGGAGGACTGGGGTGTCTTCCCACCTCTGTCTGTGTGGTCCGGGGTGAGTCTGTAAATGGCCTCATGCCTCAGTTTCCCCTCTTGCAGGCCAGGAATGCATTCATCCTGCTGATGGCAACAGTGATAAATAATATCTCACAAGCACCCGCTCTTTAAAAGAAATCTTTTATTGCTTCCCGTTAAGCTGATGACTGTTAATGAGCAGAATTAAATTAACTGCCCTGTTGCCATTAGACAAGTATGTGCTCCATCTCCAGCCGAAAACCCCATTGTAAATAACTGTGGAGGAATGGAATAAACATCGTCCTTCCCAGGGCAGGGCCAAGCAGCAGCGATGAGCAAACACAGGTGTGGAAGATTTGTAAGCTTTAAAGGAGATTTGAGCTATTTGGGAATCAAATCTGGTTTTGGTTAGGAGCATCTTCTGCAAAAAAAAATCCCAAACCACCAATGAAAGACCCCACAGATAGGGCAGGGATGGCTGTTTGCAGCTGCAGGCTGGTCGAAATGGCTTTGCTGGGATGGTGGCAGCATCCTATGAGGATCCTCTCCTCTGAGGACAGGCTGAGAGAGTTGGGGTGTTCGGCTGGAGAAGAGAAGCTCCGGGGAGACCTTAGTGCGTCCTTTCCATACTTAAAGGCCTACAGGAAAGACGGGGACAGACTTTTTGTCAGGGCCTGTTGCGATAGGACAAAGGGTGATTGGTTTTAAACTGAAGAACAGGTTAGACATGAGGAAGAAATTTTTTTTCGTTGAGGGTGGTGAGAGCCTGGCCCAGGTTGGCCAGAGAGGTGGTGGCTGAACCATCCCTGGAGACATCCCAGGCCAGGCTGGACGGGGCTCTGAGCAACCTGAGCTGGTGAAGATGTCCCTGCTCATGGCAGGGGTTGGACTGGATGAGCTTGGAAGGTCCCTTTAACCCAAAATGTTCTATGATTCTATGATCCTGATGACAACCGGGGTGGTATGGTCCTGGCATTGCTCCTGCATCTTGTCATTTTGCGCTTGGCATCCCTGGGCCCCTTGATCAATCTGAAGCTGTGTGTGGAGAAACCCATTTGCACCGGGTTGGCTCCTCTTGAGTTGGTGTCATTCAGCCTACAATTGGGTCTAAACCAGGTACTTTAAATGGCAGACTTTCCTTTCTTTTCCCTTCCCTTTTTGAAAGTGAAGGTTTTATGTGACTGAAATGTGTTAATGTTCCCATAAAAGTAAATGAAACACAAGCGGGCATTTTTTTTGCACGCCGATGTGATTGGTTTGGGTCTGATCCAGAGGCTGGGAGAGTGATGATTAACTGTGCTGAAGAGAAGGCCTGAGAGGTGTTCTCTGTAGGAAAGCGTCATTTATGGAGTAAAATGTGACATCTAGAAAAGCCAACTGGGTACCTGTGCTCTGGGGACCAGTTCCTCCCCTCCGTGCTCTGATGCTGCAGAAGGAGGGCTGTCTCTATTGCAGAGTTATTAATAATAGTATTAATGATTAATATTAATATTTTTTCTAGAGGATCCTTGATACCAAGCTCAGCCCACCTAGCATGAAGGCTCCCCAAATGAGATTGCAGGATTTTTGCAAGACTTTTTCTCTCCTAGGAGTGGTCCCTGATGGGACATCAGCGATGGGACAGTTTGTCCAACGTCCGCTCTGCCAAGCCGTGTTTGTCCCTGTTGCTTTACGATGTGGAGGCCAACAGGATGTTTTGCAGGGAGCCCACAGCCTCCCGCACACATCCGCTGCTGTTGGTTTCTTATCTCGTTCTGAACGACTCGTTTCAGACTCAGCAAAACCAGGAGCAGGGATGGAGTATTTCCTGACCACGTTCTCACATGATGACACAAGGTTCTTCCCTTTGCTCTCTGGAAAATGCAGAGCCAGGAAAAGCAGTGCGGGAATCACTGAGAAAGACGCTCCCAAATCTTCTTCCATCCCCACCTGGAGGAGCCACCACTTGGTGGATAATCTGGACGCAAAAAGCTGGTGGGACTCCATCATACTCCATGTTCCCCGAGGCTGGGTGCTGCCAAGAAAATTTTCCACATCTTCTGGGGATTCAGGGTGAGAAGCATCTAGAAATGATGGGGCTTCTGCCCAGCTTTGTAGTCCACCATCTCTGTGGCACGTGCAGAAGATGGAGGCCAAGGAAAGGATGTCCCACAGAGCTGTTGGTGCATTGGGTCCCAGGGAGGCTGATGGCTCCTGACAGCCCTCAGATGGACCATGCTCCATGCCCGTGGGTCTGAACTGAACAGAGCATCAAGTGACCTCTGTGCAACCAAAATGATGGTTATTTGATCATTATTTCTCCAAGTTGTTAGGAAGCCAACATTTATACTGAGATGGGGCAATGTTACCTACTGGTGGTTCCACCTTGCAACTTTGGACTCCATTTGGGTTGTCTCCCCACCTCTGGAAGGAGCAGAGGAGGCTCTTTGCAACACCTAAACTCTTGGAGAAGTTGGTGATCAGAGCACAGATGGAATTTCCTCAGGCTCTGGTGGTGTTTTGGGGATCACAGTTAGGGCTTGAAGCACCATTTAATGGAGTGAATGACAGATTTGTGCCTGGCATGCCCTCTAGCATCTTCCATACTCTTCTGAAACGTGGGAAAACTGTCAGCGAAAACCAGAACTGCATGAAAAACCTTTCCCTTGCATTGACCTCATGCAAAACCCCGCTGTCCCAACAGCAGATGGCTTAGCTGCCTTCTCAAAGGTGGGTCATTCATTGAGATGCCTGTTTAACAGGCACTGCCATCCTGGTCTTCAAATGTCTCCTCCAAAAGAGGAACTTCACTGTCAGATACCCCAAGTCTGGGACCTAGGATGGCAGAGCAGCGTCCTTGACTGTTGTGGAGGACCAGTCCAAGTCAGATGTTGTGTGTCCATGCCTGTGAGCTGAGCATCCTGTCTCCAGGACTGTGTGTGTGAAACGTGTTCCTTGATATTTTAGCCTCTGAACTATCTGCCCTGACGGGGAGATGTTGGCTACTCAGCAAGAGCACAGGAGCATCACATAACACTTTGGCTCAGGTGACTTGAGAATGGGGTTGGGTGGGAGGAGACGTGGAGTTTCCTGGGCTGGTGGTGGGGCTGCTCTCTATGGTGAACACCTGCATGTCTTGGCAAAATGGGCCCTGCGGCCTGGCAGGATTTTCTGCTGAATATTTTGCCTGGATCCGTGAGCTTGTGTGGCTTTTGTGGCATGGAAACTGCCTGTAATTTATGCTGAATATAGCCCCATAGATCATGTTGACAGTTCCAGAACATTATACGATCGTTTAGTCCTTTCTCACTAAAAACAAATTCAAACCACTTGGTAGTTTAATGATCAGTAGACGAGCCCTGCATTAAACCCACAATTAAGAAAACAACCCAAAAAAACAATGCACAACACCCCTCTCCTCCACCCCCAATCTCCAGCATCCCAAGAACCGTCTCACCTGCAATTGCACTGTGGCTTGAAGTTGCAAAGTTCATGGTGGTTCATGGGGAAACTTCAGCATGAGGTCCCAAGATGATTGTGTGTCAAAGATTGCCCAGCCTGCGATGAGGTCAGGTGCAAGTCGAGGACGATGCATTTAAAGATGAGATGTAGGAGGACTGAAGAGCCTGGATGGGTTTATCTGGCTCATTCCCTCCATTCACTCTGTGCTGGGAGGAATATGCGTGTGGCGCTTACTCTGTCCGTGTGTCCAAAAATGTCCACAAACCCAGTGAAAAAAACTGTCAACATAGCACCAGACTGAAGATGTACCAGGAAGCCAGCAGAGATCCAGCTTTTTATCTCTCTGAGCCCTCTTGAATACATTTGAGAAGATGGTGTTTGTTTCCCAGGGGAAAACGATCCAGTGCTTTAGTGGTGTAAAACCAGCGTAAACTTTCTGAAGCCAATGGCACTGTAGTGATTTGTCTTGTGAAGATATAGAAGAAAACTCTGTATCTCATGCAGATTGGGTTTCTATCCTCCAACATGCAGTAGATGGGGACATCTTAGCAAAGAAATTAAGTAGTTTCCTAAGCAAATTTCCCATGCATGCCAAGAAGTAGTCCCAGGTGCGTGGATGTCCCACAGGGAATTTTTGGCTATCGATCTATTCAGTGTGGACAGCTTTACACTACCTTGGAATTTCTCCTTGCAAGATCTCTGGATCTCCCTGGAGGGCTGAGCCGTGTCCAAGCTCTGAGCATCCTGATGGTTGTCACCTCCTGTCCCACATCTCAGCCCTGCCGTCCTGCCTGTGCTCTGTTTTCTTGCCCTTCTCAAGAATCAGCTGCAGGTTGTGCTTTTCCTCCATCAACATCATTGCTTTTATCTGTGCTGTTAGCAGAGATCCCCACCACACAGGATTTATTTATGTTGAAGGGTAAGTGGGAAGCTGTAATTGGGATGGGATTTGAAGAGGTCAGAAGGAGCCTGTGCAGGAAAACTGTAAATGAGAGAGCGCTGGGAGTTTGCTGAGGCTGTTACGCACAGATCGTTCCAGCTTCCACTCAGTGCCATTAGCTGGGGGTAAACCTGCTGTCTGGGGACGTATGTGTATACATTAATAGGGGTTTTTAAACAGACAATCAGTAATGAGCTGTTAATGTTTTCTAAGCGGTCTCTCAACCCCATGCTCTGATTTCCTTCAGCTGCATGGGACGCTCGAGGATTTTGGATCTCTTGGTCCCCATGTGAGAGAGCACGTCCCTTTCCTCGCATGAGGGCTCTGCTTAATCTCAGCCCCCTGAGCTCTGCCCCATCCATCTCAGCTGCCCTCAGCATTGTAGCAAAACCCAGGGCTGGAGACCCTGTAATAGGGACAAGGGACATCCTTCCACAAGGCAGGGGGACACCAGCCCCCAGCCAGACATGCAGCATGTGGGTTTGCCATACAGCGGGCTGGTGTGCCCCATGCGAATGTGACCGGGAGGAAGGTGTAGGATGAAAATTCAAGGAATTGTCTTTCCAGGAAACCCAGTTAAATCACAAGATGAAAAACTCATGGTTTGCAGCCTATGGTGCGCTCAGGAGAACAAGAACTAAGTCACTACACCCCCTTTCCTGCCACCCCCGGCTCGACTCTGGGGAACCCTTGGGAGTTCACTTGAAGAATTACACCAGTGATAGAGGCAGTGATTGAGGAAACTGGTGCAAACGTGATCTCCCAAAAGGTTGTGTGGGAAGCAAATTTGGGAAGGATGCTCAGATAAGTGGAATTTTTGCTTTTGTGCCTTTCTTGAGCATCATCATCAGACCTAAGGGATTCCTGTTTATTTATTCAGTGATCACCACTGTACTACATACGTAGGAAATCACAAAAAAATATCTTGTTTTGAGGACAGGTGAGGTGGAAATAAAGGCTGCTGTTTAGGCTGTGGTGTATTGGCTGTGCTGAGCATCTTGTGAGTATTTTCACGTGTTGGTGAAGTGAGCACAAACACATCCTGTGAACATCTGCCTGGGAAGATGCCTCAGCTGTGCTGAACAGTACCAATAATAATAATAATATTGCTCTAGTATAACAGAATATCCCCAAAGCTGTTCTGCTCTGGCCCAGGTAGCAGAGATGTCTTTACTCTGGGCTCTGGAACGAGCCATGGCAGCAGGCAGATGTAGAAAAGGCTTCATACCATCCCATGAGCTATGTTTTACTGGTGTGAAATGGCTGTTGTAAATCTTGGGAGCTGGAGTGGACAGTGCTGCATGCAAACCAACTAGACAGCAACATGTCATCAGCATCTGTTCCCCCCGGGGAGTTTTACATCCAAGTGTTCTCCCAAACCAGCCCACCGTGCAGCCTCCTCTTACTGCAAAATATGTGCTCAGATGACTTAATGACTTAGCTAAATTGAACGGTTTCCAGTAGCGCAGGAATGTGTTTGGAGAAGGAAGAGCTTTCAAAAGGAAGCTGTTTGCCTGTCTAACCCAAACAACTTTCTATTGCTGATGGGGAGAGAGGAAAGTCTGAGCACCTCGTGCAGTGAGCGCAGGGTACCCATGACTTCATTCCTATAGCACTTGACAAGAGAAGCACGTACCAAGCAGTGAAATCTGGTAATTTGTCTCTTCCCCACATTCCTTAGTGGTGCGACAACCAGCAGTGGGAATCTGCAGTGAGTCAAGATGCATTTGCAGTAAGATGGCTTGGGAAGAGCTTGCCACCCAGCTGTGCCGAGGGGGCTGGGCTCCCAATATATGGGATTTCTTCCTTTTTCAGGACTAATTGGATTCTCCCATCTCTCCTTGGTGGATCACAAGTAGTGATGCTTGATAGGACAAAAGGTGATGGTTTTAAACTAAAGGAGGGAGATTCAGGCTGGACATGAGGAAGAAATTGTTGGCCCTGAGGGTGGTGAGAGCCTGGCCCAGGTTGGCCAGAGAGGTGGTGGATGAACCATCCCTGGGGACACCCCAGGCCAGGCTGGATGGGGCTCTGAGCAACCTGAGCTGGTGAAGATGTCCCTGCTCATGGCAGGGGTGGCACTGGATGGACTTGGAAGGTCCCTTCAACCCAAACTATTCTATAATTCTAGAGTTTGCTTGAGAAAGTACAGAATAGAGGATCTGGTTTGGTATGCTGGGGCTGGGAAGGATCAAATCCTTTAGCATCTAAAACCATGTAGCTGCAAATGCTGCTTCAGTCACATGTAATTGCCATGAGCTCCATGGGGATGTGGACAAGGATATTGTTTCGCCTTCGCTCATGTGGGACCCAAATCATAGTTTAACAGATCGACTTGCTGTTTTTGTAACTGGCATTTTCTCTGGCAAAAGGTGGAATTTGGCCAAAAAAAAAAAGGTTGAAAAACCCCATTGCATTGTGTTCTGAAATTCGAGAAAGCCTGAGTTGTTTCACTGCAGAATTAACAATTTTAGCTTAATTTAAAAGTTTTTCCCCAATCTTTTCATTCTACATTAAAAAAAAAAAAAAAAAAATTAAATTTAACCCAATATCTAAACAGGTGGCGTGATATTGGAGTTGTCCAACGAACTGCAGTTCTGGCTTCGGCTCAACCTCCCCTGATGCTTTAAGCCTTTTAAAAAACTCCGCAAGCGTGATACTGCCGTGACAAGACTCCAGGTAAAAACAGATATATCAGTTGCTCCCACTGGCATTTTCTTCAGATCAAAGCTTTAAGACTACTTAAGACATGAGCAAATGCAAGCACTTTCTTTCTTTCTCTTTCCTTTGTCTTGCAGTAGGATCTACCTTGAGAAAATTCACCTGATTAATTATAGTAAATAATAATAACAGTAAGAATTAAAAAACAACAGGTGGATTGAAGAACCAGTTATTTTTATTTCTGGACCAGGTCTCACCTGAAATATTTTATTCTGTCTTGTAATGGTGAGGTGTTTTACATAATTACAGACACCTAAGTGTGTTCACCCATTCCCAGCGGTTCATCTGCCAGAAGCATCATGGGGTGGAGCGTCATGTTGCATCACCCCACCTCCCTCTTTCCTTGGAAAAACCCAAGTTGCATGTACGTTTTTGGACTTGATGATATTTAAGGGTCTTTTCCAACCTAAATGTTTCTGTGATTCAGCAGCTTTCCCCTTCCTGCAATTCGCCTGTGCACACAGAGCCACCCATGAGCAGGACCCAGCAGATGTGACCAACAACGTGATGGGCAATTTCTGCTGGGAAAGGCTCACAGCTTGAGCTGAGCTTCCAAAGCCACCGAGCTCAGGGAGAACCTCTCCCCAGACTTGGACAGATCTCCCTCCAGGCTCTGAGCAAATGATGAGAAAATCTGAAATAGAAATGCCAGGTACTGAACCCCCTGCACCTCACCCCAGCATCTCCCCATTGAATTCTTTCAAGCACAATGTTGTCACTACAAGGACTGAAGCCCTGGAGTGCCCTGGGCATGGCTTTTTGGGAGAAGCGCTGTTGACCTGCACATCACAGTTGTCATTTCACAGGCTTGAAATCCCTTCATGATGTCATGATGAAGCGGTTGTTTCATCTCACAGGGAGGCTGAATGAGGCCTTGTAATTGCCGGAAGATTTATGAGGCTGGAATTATGCTCATCTGTTGCCGGCTAATGTATCTGTGGTGTGGATGTTGTGAAAGCACCTTCTGAGACAACAGGAAACTTCAGAAGGTGGATGATCTCTGGAGGCAAAATTAAAAACAACACCCACAACCCACAGTAGGTCGATTTGTATGTGGTGTTGACAGGGACCCGTCATCCCCTGTGGCCAAAATAAAACCTCTGGAGCTGATGTACTTGTGCTGCATCAGATAAACAGCAATAGGGTTAGTGTTTGTCTTTAATTCTCCAGAGCTTTCGTGTGCTGGGTGATTGTGCGTGGGTTATTCACACACTTCTTTCAAAGCAGGCGGTGTTGGAACAGCCATGTGGTTTTCTTCATTCAACATGTTCTCCCTGTGAGTGCAACCTGGCTCCTCTGGGAGAGACTGGATTTTGGCGTCCAGATTCCTCCCTGGTGGAAATGCTGTGGGATAATCCGGAGTCACGCTGGTGTCACATTGTGGAACCCAGCTGGTTCAGAAATGAGTCTTCTCCCTGGTGCCATAAGAGTGACTTTGCTGTGAGGCTGCAGGCCACTTTGCATGAGTCCCACAGCTCAGCTGCAATCACAGTGTCAGTGGATGCATTTACCTGACCACCCCATCAAGGCCTGGCAATGTCCTTTAGCATTTTAATGCCAAAAACACCCCTGTAAGAGAATGGATGCTGTTTTGTGCCCTGACCCATTTGCTCTAACTGCAGCACATATTTAACCAGCTTGATCACAAGCCTACAGCGCTCACCAGACTTAAGAGTTGTATGTTCTGATTATCTTTCCTTTTACACTTTTCTAAAACCTCTTTTCCAACTTTTCCTCCCTGCAGCTTTGTGCATTTCTACCTGTGAGTGAACAGAGGCAATGACATCCACCCTGATTCTTCTGTGTCTTCGCCTGCTGTGTCTGACTGCTGATTTGGTTTCATACTTCACAACGTTAGTCAGTGCTTCTCCATGGGGGGTTTGCAACGAGGTGAAAATGAGGGCTTGTAGGTATTTTAGGAATTGCACCCCTGAAGTGTCCATCTGTCCATGGGACGTAGGGGAGTTCTGGCTGCGGTTTGGTGACTCTGCCACTGTGTCAGGACCTGGATGAAGCAAAAGCCAAGCTGAAAAATGCTGTGTCTGTAGCACTGTGAGGAATAGGCTGTGTGTGATGTACTTTTATAAGTCTGAGAAAGGGCTGTAGGATGTTTTGAAGCACGGCCCTTTGCAGCCTGTGTAATCTCACTCACAATCAGTGACAATACTTTTGTGTCATTTAGATCAGCTGTTCCCAGGGGTGGCAGAGCCAAGTGTGCACCTCGCCAGAGAGCAATGGCATTTCAGTTCCCAGTTGTCTCCTTTACCTCCAAGCACCCACAGACCTCCCCAGCCATCACCCTCCCATCCCCAAATTCTTAATAAACAGACTCTTTCAACCAAAGAATTCCCAAGTACTCCGTAGTAAGCCAAGACAACTATACCTGTAAATACTAACATAGTATGTGCCACCTGTGGCACCTCTGAGAAATCTAGAGGTGCAAGACTTTTTCTTTATTTTCCTGGTCTTTAAAGGATTAAACTACAGACATTTCAGCACGTTAGCTTGGTTTTTGTCCTTACTCCATGTTCATAATGAGCTTCAGCGAGCGGAGAAGTGCCTTGCTCCGAGGAAGGGAGCGGGTCTCTGGTTTTACTGGTTATTGCATGGCTTCACGCCTTGTTCGCAAGGTGCATCTGGAGGCATTTGGTTTAGGGCTGGGTGAGGATGTTAGAAATGCCTGAAATACATATTTGAGTGGATGCATAGCCTGGAGGAGAAGATGAGAGAAGTTATATGGTTTTGCATAATACAGGTGAAATCTTTGTTGCCTGGAAGACGGGAATATCGCTGAGAACATGGGCAGATATAGAGCAACAAAGCCTTAAAGCTGATCTCTTTGTATTTTTGTCTTATGAACTTTGAATTGAACTTCTGCACCGGATCTGATCTGGATGAAATATCATATCTGGGGCTGATCCTTATCTCTTAAACCTTTCCTTTGTTTCTTTGATTCTTTGGGCTTTACCCTCTTGTTTTATTGTGAGTGGCCAGAAGCTTTGATCTCGCGGTGAGCCCCGGCGGGCAGCACAAACCTTCGCTTTGGTGTGAGACACACAGAGGGACATTGGGATACTCAGACAGCCTAAACAGACAAGAGGTTACTTCTTCTGCGGCAAAGTCCGAAGGCAAACGGGGTAACTTCAGAATTTATTGTCTCTCCTGACGTGATGGGAAACTGGGAATTCACACGGGTGTTTCCACAGTAAGAAAACGCACCTGTGGGAACTGGGTTGTTGTATATCTGTTTCTAATTTTATTAACAATCCTTTTTATGTTTTTTAAAGAGTCCGAACAATTTGAACTTACCTATCCTTTAATACAAAATAACTGAAAACAAAACTCTTAAGTGCTTTATAATGTCTTTTTCTCTGCTTTTTACAGTCACGAGCAGAGGTTTTATTCTTCCAAAGTATCTAGGTTGCAGAGCTTGAATTATATTTTACCTTTTGGGGAAATTCCTTTACTAGAAACGAACAGCTGGTCTTAATCTGATCTGATGATACCTGCTAATCTATACAGTAGGAGCAAAGTGAGGCCAACCGTGTTGGAAAGCATCAGGGGCTTCTCTGCAAATATTCATTCATTGTTTTGGACTTCTTTCTTAAAAGTAATGATGTAGAGAGACACATCAGGCTTACTCCCCACGTTTTCCATTAGTGGTAATTTAAAACTTTGAAAAATGTACAGTAACTTGCCTAGGTCAGCTGAGTATCAGCATGTAGCTTTTCATTCACATTTTTCATTTAATCCGGTGGCTTTGAATTCCTTGCCTTGTAAGTTCCTATATATAAAGATTAGAAACTGCTTCTGGCTATGTAGAATTACATGCTTTTAGATGAAATTTAATCCCTTGTAAAAGGTTTTGTTCACGATGATCTTTCCTGTTCGCAGCAATGGGCTGCCTGGCTGAGAGGGGATGACACAGGTGAAGACATCAGCGGACAATAGGCAAAAATAAAAGTCAAATAATCACAGCCTGCATTTAGGCTCAAACTTATATCAGAGGTTTCGTGATCTGGCAGCTAAGAGAGTTCTGCCTTTGATTCCAGGAAAGCAGCACAGCAAAATGAGTCTGCAAAACCTATTGAGGATAAATTGGATGCGTCCGCACCGTCTGTGTTTTGACAGGGTCTGAAGTGGGAAGTCTTGGCTTTGGAAGGGTTTGGTGTGTGATCCAAGCGCTTCCCATCCTTTGGTCCAGCTGGGACTTCTGCCTTCATAGCAGGATGGAGACCTTCTCCCCAAATTCGCCCCCTGAGAGCTCTCCTGGAAGGGAAAGCCAGGGCTCACCTCCTGCACAGGGCCAGCTGAAATGAGAGTTTTTCCTCCGAGGAACTGGCCATTTACACCTCTCATGATGAAAAAAAAACCCTCTAGGGTCTTGATCTGAAGGGGGTATCACTTCAGTGCCTTTTTGCCAATGACTTCTCAGGCTACCCAAAAAACCAAAGCAGAGGCGCAGATTGAAAAGCTCTGCTTAGTGCAAGTGGCCTTTTCTTTTTTTTGTTCAGCCTGGGAATTCGAAAGAGTCAATAAAGAAAATGATTCTCCAATTCTTCCAAACTATCTATCCATACCACTCCAGTCTGCCACAAAAATTAACCCTTCTAAAAGCCGGCTGCTTTCCTTGCCCCATGGGCCATGCCTCAGCCACTCCTGGGATCAGCTCTGATACCAAATAACAGGATCCTGTGTGGAGACCAGACAGAAGATCCCACCTGGCACCAAGGAGCATCCATGGGACATGCTGGGATAAGAGGTGTGGGGAGAATATCTGGAAGTGAAGGGCTTATGGATTCAGAGTGGGGCTGTGAGTTGTGTTTTCATGCACATATCATTGTGGCACATTAAATCCTCCAGTGGAGGACAAGATGACCGAGGCTAGATGACTCCAGTGAAGGCTAGATGACCGAGGTGACAAATTACATCGGTTAAATTGCAGATCTTGAAATGAACTCTGGCTGCCGGTGAATGGCAGTGCCCTGGCTGGGATGTGCATAAAACCTCTATGAAAAAGAATTGCTAAAACCCACTATTTTCAGGTAGTTTCAGAAAAATAAGAAGGAGAAGAAAAGAGTTCATTTAGTGACTGAGCTGCTCATTGCAAGTCACTTGCCTGGCCCCAGCAGAGTTAAGAGGTTGGCTGAATCCAAACAAAATTCGGAAATGTTGCTTCTGAATAAAGCATGTGAGCCTGGCCCAGAAGTGGGCTGCTCTCTTCCTTTTATGAATCAGCCTCCAAGATATGCTCACATTCCTGAGAAACAAGCCTGGAATAACACGGCTGGCTTTTGGGTGCAATACACTGATTATGAGGAAGCAACAGTCTCCTGTGTATGAATAGCTTTTATGTTGAAATAGGTCAGTGCTATAGCATTCGTTGAAAAATGGCTTTTTAATGTGCTTTATGGGCTGTCAAGGCATAATGAATGTAAACCGTAGACCTGGCTTCATCAGAATGATATTTTATTTTTTTGCTTTATCAGCCAGACGCAATGAATCTCAGATCAATTAGTTTTGCTTTGAAGTTTGCTCTTGATCCAGATCTTCAATAAAAAGGAAGTTTCCAAATCACTGGTCTGTGAACACTGTTTGTGATTAATTACCCTCTTATAATCTGAGGAATTCTGGTTGTTGCTGTATTTTGAATACCTCAGACTGCATGGGGAGTTTTATTTTGGCTGGTATATTTGGAAACTGCTAATAAACACCTACTTCCTGTTTTTCTTGCTACTGTGTATAACAAATTGTTAAAAAACTTGCTTTCCCATTTCAGCCGCTTGCCTGTTTGACCAGACCTGAACCATATTATTGGTTAATCAACATCGTATATCACTTGCCAGCAAATTTTCTCAGCTGTTAAAAGCAAGACTTTGTCTCTGACTGCAACAAAAAGTGAGTAACGTTGCACTGCAATAAAGCTGGAGGAAGAAACCTTATACGAAGCCTCTGCTAGAGACAAATAATGACTGATACGGTTTTAAATTTGAAACCAAGTTTTATGCGAAGCTTCCTAAAATAACAGCGTGTTTTCCTGTTGATGCTTGGGCTAATTGGAGTGTGGAGACGGTCATGGATGTGGAGGGTTCACTTCGTCCTGGGAAACGATGCCGAGCCGTGCCCGCAGCACGAACATCTGTTTGGGCAAAGATTTTAAGGTTAATATTGTATGGAGGATGTTTGTTTAGACAGGATGAATGCTTTTGTGAAATCTAATATTAGGCTCTATCTAGGTATGTCCGGTTGGCACCGGCTTCTGCATTTTGTGCGCGAACAAATGTTAATTAGCAAGGAAAAAAAAAAGTCCCACTTTGTCTCTGAAGTAATGCGGCATAGCAGTGGAAATAGATTAGTTATAGCTGCTGAAAGGTCCGTCGGTTGTTGCCGGGCACAAGTGTTATCAGTGTTTGTGTTGTGCTTGGGGTGTTTGTTCGCCGGTGGCCGCGGGCTGGTGCCCGCTCGGAGCGAGTGACTCACGGCCGTCTCGCTCCGGCAAAGGCCGTTTTCAGCACATTCGTTGCACAAGCTCATTAAATCCATCGTTTTCACAGCGCTAGAGGTCATAAATGCTTTCAGAGATTTCCCTGAAATAGCGCATTCAGGCTGTTTTGAAGTTTAAGCCCTTGTTTTTACGATGTGTGTTGCTTTTAACCTTTTATATTTTTAAATATTCAAGTCTCTATTGTTAATTTACCTCCTTCACCCCCAGGCTATCTTGCCGGGGTGGTTGACCCCATGTGAACTGCTCGTGGGGTTCATGGCAGGTTAGCTATCATGTCACATGTTGGAAGGGCTGGAGAGAAGAGGTAGGGCTTTTGCAAAGTGATGGCTTCAGCATGTGTCTCCTGGGTGTTCCATGTCCTACCTTCCCACCACTATGAATTTGGAGCAGGTATGTGTGAACTGGTGGGTGATGACACCTGCTCCCCAGTCTCTGGGACATCCCTCCCTGTTCCTGCTGATGAGGTCTGGCTGCATCCCAAACTGTCTGCTGGTGGGCAGAGACCTGAGGGGTTCAGCTCCCCTAAGTTCTCATTGCTACAGGAAGAGGAAACCTCTCCCTGAGTAAATTGTGTTTTGGTAGCTTCTCTTCAACTCTGTAAGATGTCCCCATGGTGGGAACACTCCTCCAAGCTCACCACGGCTATCGAAGCAAAGTGCAGCCCTGAGGATGGAGGGGACTGATGTGTTTCAAAGTGACTGGAAAAGTAAATCCTGCTTGCTGACAGATTTGGGCCCTCAGTGCCCAAGATTGCAACAACCCCAGGCTGCTTCTGCTGTGGCGTTGCTCCACTAGGGCCTTGAAACTGTAGAGGTGCTGGCCAGCTGGGCATGAACATACTGGTGGGTTGGCTGGTGGTGCATTCTGGCCAGACATCACCATTTGGGACATATTCAAACACCTCTGTTCCTTCAGTTCCTCATTTTCACAAATCTTATACCTCTTGCATGTCTCTGTCAAGGCTTTTGCTTGTTCCATGGTTAATTGCTTATTTGGAAACATCATTAACTGAATTGTTCGGAAATGATGGAGGCTGAAGAGTCAACATGGAGTGAAAAAGCTGCAGGGGTGGCTGTGCCGGAGGGGAAGGCTCTCGCTTGCCTCCTCACAGGATGGAGCATCTTATGGGTGCTTCACTCAGCCAAATAAAAATGATCTGCATTTGCCCGGGGAGCGTGCCAGGGCCTGTCTGATGGCACCGCTGCTTTCCCCGCCAGCACTGCCCCTCCTGTAATAGCCACTGTCACGTCCCTGCACCATGGCCTCTTCTCAGTTACCTGCAACCACCCAGCCTTAAAAAGCAACAAAAAGGAAAGGGAAAGAGGAGGAGGCGGAAATCTCCATGAGAGAGGGCTGGGAAATTCACCTGTAGCTTAGGGCTGTTGTGGTGTGATCCCTTGGGTTGACCATCTTCAAATGTGACTCAGACATCACTATTTGAGTCATCCTGCAATGGGGCAGGATGTGGGAAGGAAAACCAGCAGAGATCACAGAAACCTCTGAGTCAAACAGGTCTCTGGAAGCACTGGGAAGGAGTTTGGGACAGAGGAGGACTCTGGGGGAGCATAATATCTTTGAAATGTGCTGAAGGGGTGATGGATGCTCCAGGGAAATGGGGCACCCCTCCTTTTGCTCAGGTGGACAGCAGGTGTCCAATGGCCCCAGCGATATCAGAAGTGCTGAGCTTTGCCAAAACATCCTTCCAGCTGTGCCAAAATATCCTTTTGGCTGTGCTGGCAGTGCTTTATTCTTGATTTGCAGCATATGCAATGGATCAAGGCAGCCTTCAGCTGTGCCGCCACCTATCCCAAGTAACCTGCTCAGGTGCAGCACACCTTAACAGTCACTGTTCACTTTCCACCCCTCATGATTTTGTTCTATTTAGAGCTTATTTTTTTGGCTGGGATTCCCCAGTGTTGGGGTTGGCGAGTGCTCTCTAGCTGGAGTTGGCTCGGGGTTTTACGCCTTGCCCTCGAATGGCAGGTCCTGCACAGGTGGGTGGAAGCAGTCCAGGTGTGCGAGCGTGGATTTTGGCAGCGGGGAGGGAGAAGGCAGTGGATGAAAGCACATCTCCTTCACACCAGCTACTCCGCGGCAGCCCAGAGGGCTCTGATCATCCCACTACCGTGCAAAAACTTTTTTCACTCTGAAAGTCTGGCCTGAAGGATTTGGGATGTAGCCATGTTGGATGGAAAATAAATCTCCCATGGAAGGAGACTTCACAGAACAGTTGGGGTTGGAAGGCACCTCTGCAGATTGGCCAGGCCAACCCCCCTGCTCACGCAGGGTCCCAGAGCAGATCACACAGGTGGGTCCAGGCGGGTTTGAATGTCTCAGAGAAGGAGACTCCACACCCGCTCTGGGCAGCCTGGGCCAGGCTCTGGCACCTCCCAGCAAAGAAGTTTCTGCTCATGTTCACATGGAGCCTCCTGTGTTTCAGTCTGTGCCCGTTGCCCCTCACCCTGTTGTTGGGCACCTCTGAAAACAGTCTGATCCATCCTCTGACACCCACCATTGAGACATTTATCAGCATCAATAAGATCCCCTTGTTAGCTTATTTTACTGACCCAAGGCATTCGGAGATGAAATAAGCTGCTCATAGTCAAGCTGAGGCTCTGGACAAAACATCTTGCTGTTGACCCCACATTTCTGTATCACTGCCCTCTTTCCCATCACTTTTGGGCACCATTTTTGCCCTGGGAGACGTCCATGAGACCAGTGACAGGTTGGTGTCACAGCACTGAGCATCAGAGAGGACTCTGCGGGTGTCGAAGCTCAGTCTTGGCCCTGTGGCTTCTTTGTGCTTCTCCAGAAGGATGCGATTAAGACCTGATCAGAGGAACAAAGCACCTCACTTGAATATCCTAAACTTTATTAATGTCCACAAAATTATAAAGGGGAAAAAAAATAAAGGGGGGAGGAGGTAATCTGGAGAATGTTTGACCGTGAGCCTGTTTGTGTTTTGAAATGACACAATGTGTGTGCTTTACGATAGCTGCAACCACTTTGCATGAAGATAAGAGACTTCACATGTTTTTTTTCTTTGCCGTCATTTAGAAAAAAAGAAGCCAACATACCATTGCCGAAAAACATCAACAAAGTGGCCTTTTATATCTCTTTCTTAAAACTTGGGCGTTTCCAAATGTGTTTTTACTGAATGACTGGTGGCTTTTTTTTTTTAAGTAGCAGAAACATTGGTCAATTTTAAAACAGTTCCTTACGGCTTCCCAGATAAATAAATTAGAAGTTAGAGCTGGTTTAGTAGCCACTTCCTGCCATGAAGGCCAAACAGGATTCATTCCCTGTTTTCTCTGTCACGCAAAGACTGGGCTGGGAGCACACAGGTTATGACTAGGAGAGTGTTTCAACCTCCTCTCTATTTAATTAGTCATATAATTAACACTTACTAAAAGGAGGTAATTTTTTCCAAGCCCTTGTAAACCCCTAACCACTTCATTGAGTTACTGCTACTTTCAAAAAGGCTGCTGCAGGAAAGTGCTGGTGTTTTCCAGCCTCAGACAACTTTTCCCCTACCAGAGTGAAGGAACCGCATGGTGTAGATAAAATCAGTACCAAAAAAAAGCCACATGGTTCACTCTGTCTCTCCTAAGGCCACAGTTGCCTTGTGACAGGTGAAAGGCAAATACTGTAAGTAACAAATAGAAAAAAATAGAGGAATAAAAAAGGTCTTAAAAAATAAGAATCCTGGAAAACTTACTGTGAAAAAACGACTATTTATAAGGTTTCTTCTTACCATATAGGCAGGAGACACCTCTTCAGCTGTGACACATCATCTTCCCTCCCACAGGACTGACGCCCCAGGAACTGAGTGTTGTGCCAGGATCGGTCCCAGGCGCCGAGGGACGGTCCCCAACGGTGGCTGCACCCGCGGGTGAGGAGCACCTGGGTGGGATGGAAGGTGGGATGCGATGTCCGCTGTGACCCTCGCTGGGTGATGAAACCATCTGTGCTCTGGGTTGTCAACCACATCCCTGGGGTGATCCAACCCTGTAAAAATCTCTTCCCACCCCCAATTACTATTTTGTTAACCTGCATCATTTCACCAAAGGAAGGGGATCACCTGTGAGCAGCTTGGTGGATGGGAAGGAAGGTTAAAAATGTGCAAGTGGTTTTCAGCCATCAAATATGGACAGGAACTGGACCATTGTGGTGCTGGTGGAGATCTGGTGGACATCTTATTTCCATGAGCATGGTGGTCCTCTAGATGAAGAGGTCCTGCTGCGATGTGTGTCCTGCCCAGGCAATGATGATATGAGCAATGCTCACCCTGTTGCAGAACTTCTCTTTGGGGATTGCAATAGTTTTTCATGGGGAAAGAGACATGGGGACAATGAGACCGTGATCCTCACTGTCATCAGCACCGTGTTTTGGCCTTGGAGAAGGTGACACTTGTGTCATTGGTTTGCTGCTCTCTGTTGCGAAAGGAAAGTGCTTTATAAGCCTTGCTTTGGCCCTGGCTTCCCTGAGTGACCCTTTTGTGTCTGGTTAAGTTGGTAAAACAAGAGCAGTGATGTTCAACTGTTTTTTAGCTTGTCTCCTTCAGGAAAACAGAGTTTTTGCATCACACGCTCCACTTATGTGTGCAGGAGAACGCAAGCCTATTTGGGAAGGCTTTTAGAAACACGTGTTATTCTTGTTGCAGGAGGACTCCAAGGCTCTATTCAAGCCCAGGACCAGTTTGGAAACTCACAGTGTGAAATGTGAAATGCTCCCTTGTTCAAAGCACTCAGGGCAGAGTCAAAATGAAATAATATTATTGGGCTAAATTCTCTGTAATCCATTTTTAAGTGGCCAAAACTACTATATGCAATTGTAGTTTGTTGGTCCTGCGTCCTGCTCAGGAGGGTCTTGAATTTGCTGCTTGTAGTAGACACCACAAAGGGACTACCCACTAGTGAGTGACAAATTGCACATTTGCAGGACAGGACTGAGCATCCCTGTACATCTCTAGTGGGGTACCCACCACTACTCGTCACTCCTGAAAACTGTCATCTTCACTTTCGCAGAACGTCATCCGTCATATTTCCTCGCACTCCACGGAATGCGCTAAATAATCAAAAAAGCAGCTGACAAAATAAATGAGGAAAGTGTGTTTTTTGCAGGGGCGTTGCACAAAGGGCATGACGGGCCATTTGGGATGTGCCGCTTTTGCCCTTCATGAACGTTCAAGTTCACGGGGCAGCTGGCAGAAAGAGTCGCTCTCACCCTTCGTGCACACCTACGTGGCTCCTCTGTCCTTGGCTTTGTGTGGTGCTATCTGTCTGCTTTCCTAATTACCCATAGTCCTGCTACCTCTCCTAGCAGACGTGATGCAAAATAAATGACCCAAGAATTCCCCCCAGAATATGGCCCATTAGTGATGGACCAAACATCGGGAAAAGCAGGAGAAGGGCTGGTTGGAGCCTGGAAAGGAGGTGAGCTAAATGATCTACCAGCTTCTTTCCCTCTGCAGGGCGTGGGGCTGGAATCTGGGTAGCACACCCTAGGTGCCCTGGCTCACACCCTGCAGCTACGCAGCTCCGAGGGCGGTCAGGCTTTCTGAGTCCACACGCTCTTCCCAGTTATTCCACAATCCTCAAGAACATATGGCTCTGGCAGTTGTCAAAAAATGTTGGACAGAGGCTTTGTGGTCAGCTTGATCTGTCCCATCTGGTCATACGATCTCTTTGTTCTCTGGACTCCGATCCCTCCTCTTGCTGTGGAGATTATTTGAGTAATGCTTCCCTTGTTGTTTTTTATTTTTCATTCTGCTGCCTTGGTTTTTCTCCTTGCTAGGAAGCGCAATCTTCTCCTTCATGGCTTCAGTGATAAAAATGATATGGCTTGACCCCAGCTGCCTGAAGAGATTTGTTTAGTCTTTCCTGTATTGCAGAGCGTGCAGTGTGTGCATCGCAGCAAACCTGTCCAAGTTCAGCGGGGAGGTTTACAACGAGGTAACAGAAGAGATGAGAAATACCATGCTCAGATCTGGAAACTTTGCTTTTCGTCAAGGTGAGGCATAGTAGCAGGTCTGTGCCTTTTCTTTTTGCAAGTCACTGCAAGCTGTGAGCGTGTCTCTTCATTCTCGATGTGCCCAGCACCTTGCACTGTCTGGAGAAGAGATGAGGAGTCCCTGCGCGTCACATCGATTGCAATTCCTTTCTCCTTTTTATCAGACCTCTGTTCTTCCGGACCCAGCTCTGGCTGAACCCCCGTGAACTTCCCCTGCGTCCTCACGCTCTTCCCCCTTCCTCACCGGCGTGTTTGCAGCCGTGAACTTCCCGTGCCCAACCCGAGGGTGTCTCCGAGAGGTGTGATTCAAGCCGTGGCGAGAATGGCTGCAGCCGGAGGAAGGAGATCGCTGACCCACCCCTGGCTCCAGCTCAACCTTCCTAATCAAGGGAGGAATGTCTCTGGACCCGAGTGCTCCCTGCTAAACCGCACTGTTGGCTGCTTGGCTTTCCTCTGCGAGGGCTTCCTTTGCAAACCATCTGTGCGGGTCATGCCGGGCAAAGCGACGGATCAGCATGTTTTGTTGCAGTTGCACAGGCGGGGAGTAAGAGGACTGGAAGAGGGAAGGAACAGCTCTGCTGGGAGGACAGGCTGAGAGAGCTGGGGTGTTCAGCCTGGAGAAGGCTCTGGGTAGACCTTATTGTGGCCTCTCTGTACTTAAAAAGGGCCGATAATAAAGATGGGGACAGACTTTTCAGCAGGGCCTGTTGTGATAGGGCAGGGAGTGATGGTTTTAAACTAAAGGAGGGAGATTCAGACCAGACATGAGGAAGAAATTTTTTTTCATTGAGGGTGGTGAGAGCCGGGCCCAGGTTGGCCAGAGAGGTGTTGGATGAACCATCCCTGGAGACATCCCAGGCCAGGCTGGACGGGGCTCTGAGCAACCTGAGCTGGTGAAGATGTCCCTACTCGTGGCAGGGGTGGCACTGGGTGAGCTGGGAAGGTCTTTTGCAACCCAAATTATTCTATAATACTGTGATTCTATGATAAAGAGGAGGATGATGCACAGACTGAGGAAGGCCTGCAGGGTGACTCGGTTCCACTGCTGTTCCTACCATGCTGTGTGGAGACAAGACTCTTCTTCTGGTGCAGGCAACTCCTCTTTCCACTCCATGGGTGTTTTGGGATGGTCCACCATCTCCTTGACACCCATTGCTTGGTTCTTGGTGTGAATTTGGAGATTTGTGGTCAAACGGCAGCTGTTCTCTGCTTGCTATTGCGTGATTGATTAACAAAGAGGGAAGACCAGACCTTGCAAAACGAGGTGTCTCATTCCTTGGAGACAGTGGCCTCCACCCCTCGCAGAGCTTTACAGTTCTCTAAAAAACTTTCTTTCTTTTTTTTTTTTTTTTGTTTTTTGTCTTCATAGGGCTATGCAACAGCTGTATAATGGAATGGAGGCAGCATGGAGCAGGGAGGTGATGTGGAACAATGCAACAGCACAGAACAAAATTTCTTGGGTGTGTATACATTAATAATATATTTTTTACATTTTTATATATATATTGATTCAATATATAAAATGAAACACGTATATATGTTTTATTCATGCTCAAACTTGTGACAGGGCCCTTGTGCATTTGTGTGTGGGGATGCTCTTGGCCATCCCTGGCCTGCAGAGATGCATGTGGCCACTGGGGCTGAGACCAATAGGGGATGTCATGCTGAGAGGTCCCATACAAGATAATAGACACTTTTTCAGTTTTTCAGTGCATGACAAGCAAATTGACTTGCATTGTCTTGACAATGAAGAGGATATTAGAGAGGATATTAGAAAAGATATTGTCGTTTATCATCTCTGTTGCATTATGCATCGATGTGCACATGAAGACACATCTCCTGAGATCCACATCGGGGCCACCTTCACTCCCTGCATCCTACAAAACTGGGGACAGGTCCCGGCATCAAAGCCCATCATCCTCCCAAAGTCATTGGTGCTGCTTGAATCAATGGGGCTCCACGCTTGAGTAAGGAAAACAGGATTTAACCTTTGCTACGGCTGGTCCTCGCCAAGAGCTATTGTTAACAAACTTGGACCCCGTCCATCTGGCCTGGGTGGTTATAAGAGCGGAGAGTAAATAATCTGACTTTTGAAATAAGTTAATATTTACAAACTCAGGGTCTGCTCCTACTTCCACTGTCATTGAGGGAAAGGGTTTTGCCATGGACCTCACCTTCAGAGGAGCAGAGCCCTGCAACAGAAAGGATTGCAAGTATAGCAGTGCAGCTAGAAATCCTGTAAGCAGATTTTACACCCTGCCCTGCAAATACAATGGCAGGTACTGTTATAGCATGGCCTAAAAAAACCACCAAAACACTGAAAATATCCCCTTTACACCTCCATGCAGGTCTGTGGAATGTGATTTCTTTATTTGCCTTAGTATTTTCCCTAATAATTTAAGCTGACACCTCCATGGTGGCATTTTTAAAACGTTAGAAAAAAAGTTTAAAAAAATGACCCCCATATTTTTCCAAAGACACCTCTTCCTAAGAGGATTTTTACCCCCTGCTTATATACAGTTGTCTTTAAAGTCTTTCCACTCCTGCAAAGACACAGGCACGTGCTTGACTCTAAGTCCCCAATAATCTTATTCACTCGGTGAATGTTTGAATGCTTCCCGTTCAATATGGAGGTAGGCTTGGCAGCCCTGGGGCCCGGGTTCATAATAAATAACCTCATTGATGGATCAAGCCAATGCCTAAGGATAACTCCAAGCTATCACGGAAGTCGGAGCTGGAAAAGACCGGTAGGTTCCTCCAGCCTGTCTCCTTGCCAGTGCAGTGCTCTTCATTATTTCTCATCAGAAAGGAGATCCAGCTCCCTGGATATTTCCTTTAGCTTGGACACATCTGCTAAGGTCTGCAAATTTCCGTCCAAAAAAGGGAGTTATTTATTCAGTTATATTTTCAAGTATTTTGAGAACTTTTTGTCACTGAGTCCTTTATTTTTTTTTTTTCCCCTGTGCTTCAAAGATATTTATTTAAGCAATTTTGCATGCACCTGCAATGCAGATCCCTGCATATTTATCCTAAGGAAAAAGGTGCAGGTGATGAATGTCTCATTAGCACTGCTTTAATCACTTAATTTTGGAAGGAAGCTGCCAAGCTCTGAGCTGGAGGATTGTGAGCAGAGATTTCAAGAGATTTTCTTTCTCTTGGAGTTTTCTTGGCAGGGACAGGTCGCAAGAATTGGTATCTGAGAGCGTAATGGAATTATAATCCAAAAATTGTCCGTTGGATTTGCCAGGTAACCACATGTGCAGATAGCGGGGCTGTTTCCATATGCAGACACAGCAAATTTCAGCTCCTCCTGTGAGACCTTCTCCTTGCTCTGGTGTTGGGTGCAGGTGGTGGTTTCCTCTGTGCTGCTTCTTGTGGGGTTTGAGATCCTGAAAACTGGTTGCAATGGGAGGGAGAGGAGCTTGGCATTGCATGGTGAGCATGGGAGCTGTGCACCGAGCTGAGGGACAGCAAAGCCTCTGCTAAAACCTGGGGGAATTTGGGAAGGAGTTGGGTGCCTCCCATGCTGAGCTTTCTGCTGCTCTTCAATAGCTTTGGAGGGGGAAGCATGGGGCAGGGTGAGCTTTCCCTCTGCAATGGAAAGGGGTGGAGAAGGCAGAACGTAGACTTTTTAGAAGGGCCTGTTGCAACAGGACAAGGGGTGATGGTTTTAAACTAGAAGAGGAGAGACTCTGGTTAGACATGAAGAAGAAATTGTTGGCCCTGAGGGTGGTGAGAGCCTGGCCCAGGTTGGCCAGAGAGGTGGTGGCTGAACCATCCCTGGAGACATCCCAGGCCAGGCTGGACGGGGCTCTGAGCAACCTGAGCTGGTGAAGATGTCCCTGCTCATGGCAGGGGTGGCACTGGATGAGTTGGGAAGTTCCCTTCCAACCCAAACTATTCTGTGATTCTGTGACTGGTAACCAAGAGGCTCTGTGCTCTCAGGGCAAGATGCTGGGCAATAACAACCCCCCACTCAGCAACCTTTCATGGAGCAATGCTCATGCACGTTGACGTTCGGTCACTGTGACCACCAAAGAACTATCTGATAATTTGACGACAATTTGGTCCAAGTTAACATTTTTCGCATTTCAGATATACCATAGGCTAATTTTCGAGTCTAATACTGCAACATGGGTAAACTGGAAAGCTCCTTTGTTTTTAGCATGGATGATTCTAATATGAACTGACTCCCAATGAGGGTTGATGCTTTAGCCTTTGTAGGGACACTGGGTCCTGCATTTTGCAGCTCCCAGCAGTGTGATACTGGTTTCACACCTCCAATATGTCTAACTCCATGGACTTGGCAGAGAAGTAATGCCCACGTCTGGAGCGACTGGCAGCACCAAGACAGTTATCTCCAAAAGCTGCTCCACCAAGATGAGGTCCTAGCAAGGACTTAGCACTAGGAGACAGCCAAGGACTGCAGGTGGTTCCTGACCAGTTTTGTATCTTGCTTGACCAAGTGGTAAGGGAGCCTTCACAGATACAGGAATTATTTAGGTCTAGGACTTGTTTCCAAAAGTTTCGAAGGCACCCAGCTGCCTGCAGCTAAGTCACTGGTTGGGTTTTGGGAGAGGATAAATAGTATTTTAGGTGGGGAGAAAATGAAGTGGAGAATTCAGAAGTATCTTTGGGATAAGTAAATGCAGAGCTTGTTTTATTGTACTGAGAGGTCTCATGCACTATCGATTATTCTTGGAGTGAGCTGACAAACACAGAGTTATTTATAGGACATGAAATCTGTATTTATTAGCTGTTTAATCCTAGCAAAAAAATGAAAAGTAATAACAGTCCACAAGTCTCCAGAAGTGGAGTTAGCACATGGAATTAGCTTTATTCTTTCCTCTTTTGCCTATCGTCCCTGTTATTTGTCACGTTGTCAGTCAATGCTAGGAGGGTGACAGTGAAGCTGCATACACCCGACCAGAGAAATTGCATCACAGTCCACGGCAAAAGAAACAGCCAGAAAAAATGTGGGAAAGCACTTGCTCAAAGAGCTTATGCTATGTCCAGGTTACATGTTGAGCAGCTCTTAAAACTGAAAACAATGGTTGACTGGATAGCCAGAAAACGCATTTCCAAGTTGCAATCGCTTTTGCACATCATGTTTTTGTGCAACCGTTTCAGAGCATGGTGTTTCAGCTCTTCTGGATTCTTCCTCGCCATCCCCTGCTCTTTTCTGCTGGACTCTGAGTCAAGACGCCAATCCTTCTGCCTTTGCAGAGCAAGTGCTCCCCAAAATGCTGCGTGGGTGAGATGACTGCAGAAGTTTCCCATTGTGTTTCTTGGACAGGACCTGCAAGAAGTCACACCTGGGCTTGGAAGTCTGTTGATCTCCAGCACCTTCCTGGGGTGATATTGCAGTGATCTTATGGTAATGTCAGTGTTCCTGCTACAACAACATTGCTCCCACGTGCCAGGGAAAAGCACTAATTAGTACTTTTTCTTTTTCCAAGGGTCTGGTGGAGAGGATAGACAGAGCCACTCATACCTCATAGCTTCCCTGCCTGCTATCAACCTTCGTGTTGCAAGAATTGATACCTTCCCTTGCCAGATCACTTCTGAAAATCCCTCTAAAGTAATTATTTTTATTTTTATTTTTATTTTTTTTACAGCTGCACAAAGACTGAGGAAGCAGCATTAAGAGAAATAACTTCCCCATCTGCACTAGGAATGGTATCGTATCTATGATGATCTGCAGATAGAAAAGAGGCAAGAGTTGTAAGAAGAGGTGATATATATATGTAACATATATATTATGAAATAGAAAACAACAGCTGAGCTTTGTGAACACAAAACTTTCCTTGTGATCTCTATGTATGATTATCTGCTTTGTCATCTAAATGTGCAAACACCGTAATGCTTTAAAATTTAACCAAAATGATTCGAAGCCTTATCTATGGGGACCGCATTTGAAAGCAGTGAAAACGTTAATGCTAACAATATTTTTTTTTGTTCTCTAAATTCCTCTCCCTAATTTAATACAATACACTGCTGTTTTAAAGGGATATTAATATTCTTTTCAAAGTGTTTGGGACTTTTACATAATTTAAAAAATATTTGCAGCTGTTTTGAATGTATCTGCAAGTACTGATAGACAAAAGGCATGGATATCCATAAGAACGTTGTCATAATACATTCCATATTAACGTAAGCAAAAAAGAATGTTTGTTCAGGAATACCAAAAAAGGTGATTGGAAGACCTACTTCTATGGCCTTAACATCTTCCTGCTAAAAAAGTTACACTCCTTATGTTTTGCTGCATTCTTACTTAATTGGTTACTTGCATCTGCCTTTTAGAATTAGCAGCTTTTTTGCATTTGGATCATCCATAGAGCTGAGCTTGGGCCATTTGTTTTAGATTTCCAGAAATGATTTATTTGTACTGTAATGGGATGGAATCATACAGTGTTTCCCATTTGTTTTCGGACTTAGTTCAGAGTATAGTTTAAGCTCTTATGAGTGCTGATTCCACTCTCATGTCCAAGGCCCACAAATCTTTTCTTTCATGCTGTTTGCACCTTTGTCTCACTGCATAAAAATCGAGGTCCCGAGGTCAATATTACATTAGGGAAAAAGGGGAGAGATTATCACAGAGGCTGAAAAATTTTGCTCCTGGCTAAATCACTAAGGATGGGGGGTGTGTATGTGTAAGTAATGTGGTAAAGAACAGGGAAAAACTCTTCTCAAGTAAATTTATTTTCTCCTTCATCCCTTGCGTTACTTTAGAAGTCATGATGGAGGATGGGATCTTACTTGGACTGCGTGTTATGCATAGGTACAGCAGGAGAATCTCTTTGGAAGGGGATGCCCATTAAAATTACTTTATTTTCCTTCGTTTCCAGTCATTGGGATGCTGTACAGATGTAGAAGACACCAGCCACTTCCTATAATATCTGACAATTGCAGAAACCTAGAAAGTAGGGAGCATAGGACCTCATGGAGCTGTCTTGTCAACTCCTCTTCCCACAGTATAAAAAGAGACTTCTGTTCCTTTTTATCTTCTGTTCTTCCAGTCTTTAAGTTGAAGAAAAAACCCACACCACCAACAAACCAACAACCAATAATGTTGGGAAAACAAGAGAAGCAGCAATTTGTTATGACATACTGGGAAGTTGCTCAGAGCCGTGTTTGAGGACACTTCGGCGTCCACGGTGCTTTATGGCAATTTCGATCAGTTGTTGCACTGATCTGGGCTTATAATGAATGGACTGTCCCTCGTGCCGTGATAATAGAACATGAGAGTATAAAAACTTTGAAGTGCAGGAGGCAGCTGAAAAGAAAACAATAAACTATGTATATGAGACTAGCTTGTTGCTTGGTGATTAAGAGATGAGGACCCCGTAGGTCAGCTCCCCATAGGTACAAACAGATGTTTGCACTGTTTCACAGCTGCTAAATATGATATAAATCCAAAGAATTTCTCATGTTTTTATAAAGCAAAAAAAAAAATACCCAGACAGCAAATTTTTGGTCATTCAGATACTCTTACCAAATGACATCTGGTTTCTGTACTGCTTATTTAAGCAATCCTTAAAAAAATGTTTGCCAAGGGGAATAACTCAAACCTTTTAGTTCTTCACCATATATAACTGTACAGTTTAGATTACAATGTAGCATGCAGAGTTTATTATAAGCAATGCAGTTCTTAATTTCTTAGCTAGCGAGTATTACTTTAAAGAAAATAGGATAAATATTATGTAATTAGTTCAGGGAAATTCATGTATAGTTACATTTCAGAGTACCCTAGTTTCGGATCCAAACGATGACAAAGAAAATGAATTGTTTCCATATGTTAGGAGATAGCATGACAGTTATGAGCAGAGAGTTAAGGCACAAAAATGCAACGGGGCTCCCATCAAATGGGCAGAAACAAAAGCAGTAAGTGGAGAATTCTGAAGTGAAGGTGCTCTGAAGGCGTTGTAGCTGCTGTCAGGACCAAAAGAGGGGGAGAGATGGGTTGTTCCACAAGCAGGAGATCAACAGGTCTTGTGCTTTGATTCGCTGATGTCTAGTGAGATGTGAGTTTGGGCTGAAGTTGTAGCTTTGTGCATGCCTACTTGGGCACTCCTGAGGTCCTTCTGAATTCTCTGAGGTCTAAGAAAGTGTTGTGTCTATGCTGATGGCATTCCTTCAAGGCATGGATCTGCCACTTCTACCTGGCCACCTCCTATCACAAGGCGTATGGGAACTTAGTACCCTCAAGGTCTCTATCTTTGTGCTAAAATTGGTTGAAATTGGCCAACAGGCTCAAAAATTGTTTTCCTTGGGACTGAGAGGGGACAGAGAGACTCACTCTTAGGGACATAATTGCCTGCATCTCATGTCTGTTGGAAACTAAGATAAAAATCTCAGCATTAAGCTTATCATATAAATTATATATGCATGTAATTTACAGAGAAAGATTTATTGCCTTCAATATCTAGGCATTTCATGCTTTTGAAGTAATGCATACTTTGATCCAACAAATACTTACACTTTCAAGTCACCCAGTGTACTGCGGGTTCAATAAGGCTGCTTTCTTTGAGCAAAGATAAGTCCCAAAGAACTGAAGGACTGTAACTAGCATGTGATCTATGTGTTTTCTCTATGACTTCTTCTGCCTTTTGTACTTTATTATTTCAAAGAATTAGGTCTTTAAAGGGTCCATTGCCCATTAGGACCTTTGAGTGTTGATCGTTGCCCTATTCAATGTCTCCGACTGTGTGACTCAGTGACTTCCACCCTTTTTGAATTGGTGGATACGCAACTTTTTCCAGTTATTTTTAATCTAATGAGTATGCTTGTCTTCATTTCTTTTCACAGGCCTGCCTGTTAGTCTGCAGATGGAAATTTGCACGTCCACATTGTCCATAATATTAAATTTCTCTGTATCTGTGGTCTTTCTTGAGGTGCCTGGTAATCAACAGCTTTCTTCTGTCTCTTTGTCAAGCAATTCTAATGTAACAATTATCATGAATCACCCATTTTGTATATATCTCAATGACTGGTTGGGCTTATTTTCACATGAATACACACATCCCACAGTACTGCTTGGTAGCTAGGAGCAAAATGTGGTCATATGTTCTGCAGCAGTAATGACATGATTGCACTTTTGTCTGTATTTTTTTGCTGGTCTTGATTTGGTTTATTGTCACCATTGTGAGATGCACTGGACTAATTGCCCATCGGATGACAGGGAAACGTGCAAGTCCTTGAGAGCGGAAGCTGGCTTATACACATGAGAATGGAGCAAACATTGAGTTTATTCTCCTTTGTAAGCTCCTGCAAAAGAACATGCTCCTTTACAAACCTTTTGGGGCTGGAGTTATATATTTTGTTCCACATTTGAGTGACACAATGGGATCCTGCTTTCCTGCTTCAGGGCAGAAATGCCAAACACTGCTGCAGTGCAAGTATTGCTGCCATTGTAATTAGTGTAATAACAACAGTTGTGGTAACAATTGTAAAAAATACTAAGAGTGGGACACTGGTTTAATTATGATGGTCCTTGTGCATGTGGTGGCTTTACCCGTCCATTTTCTGAAGCTCTTGCAGCTTGCCTTCATTTTATTGCCAGCCTTATCAGATCAAGCATTGCCCAAACTGGTACATTTGCAGGGTATTTTCCTGTCAAGCAAACAAAAAAACCAGCAGCGGTTAATTTGTATTATTCCTCTCTGCTCTTTCTCTAGCCAAAATATGGATTTGCTTCTCTCGCCGCAGTCCCACAACTTCCTGTTTAGTAGGAAACTTCATTAACTTGTTGGCTCCGTCAGTCTTGAAGGTCTTGCTTTTATTAGGAAGAAAATTGTTTGTTCTGCTTGCACCAGATTTCGCTGGGAAGAATTGTTCACAGTCAGGTGTTCCAGATGCCACTTTTAACTTGATTTAGCTAAGAGCAAACTACCACAGTGTTACCAAGCTGAGATAAACTCCATTTGCAACTGGATGTGGTCTCTTCTGGGGGCATCAGGTTTGCTCTACTTTCTAGAAAGGCATAAGCCTGTTGCAATAAGTGATGACTGAGGGTTTTTTGGTCTTACTTAAATAATCAGACTAATTCTAGCAGGTGGAGAGAAATGAATCTCACAGTTGTGTCTTGGCCTCTGTTGACCCTGTGGAGCTCCAGCCAAGGGCCTGGAGGGTTTTGACCATTTTGTTTTCACTCTTAGTTTTCTTTTTTGCCTGGTGTGTAGTGATATGCTCTGGCAAGGGGCTGGGGGTACTGACAGCATTTGGCACAGATGAGGAAACTGATAGCCTAACAACTCCTGAGAGCAGGTCTGGTTGCTCAGACTTCAAACCAGACATCCACATTTGACGGAGCAACTATTTCTAGGTTTGGTAGGTCTTCAGAACACTTCACCTTAAAGTCGCATTGTCATCATATAAGAAAAAAAGCTGTTTTTTAAAGAGTTGCTGGAAGGCTCTGATTATTTTTTTTTTTACTCTTTTGACGTTGGGGTGTGCTAGACTTCTGATATTACACAAAAAACCCCACAAAAGTGGGAAGCTAGGCTTTTCAGATGAGGCTTACATCTGTGTGTAATAACAAAGTCTGTAAGAACTCCATAAATTATTGAAATATTTTTCTTCCTGAGGAAATGCAGCATATTTGTGATGAGGCAATGTGCTACTGTGCATTCAATTGCGTGGTCTTTGTAACTCCTGGACGTCCATAGGCAAGTACCATTTCTGTAAACATTATAGGAAGGTCTAAAGCTTTTGAAATAATATCAGGCAGAGGTATTATTTTATGACTAATCTTTTACACTGATATGCTGATGTTTGCAAATATTTCTGTAAGGATAAACATCTCTGAGTAAATCAGCTCTAAGTAAATAAACGTTACAGCAAACGAGGAATACCCTGACTGGGTGTACTGCAGCAGTTCGGGTTCTCAGGACAAACTGTTATGAATTGTCTCAAAACCAAGTAATGACAGACATTGACTACGAACTATCTTTTCTTAATCACCATCACAGTAATCTGAAAAGGTGGAGAGGGGAACATCTCGGGCTCTTCTGGGCAGGAACATCACCAGTGTGCTCTCCACTGATGCTCCATGGTCAGGCTACCCTACGATGTAAACATTCAATGTGGTGGAATATGTCTGCTGGCTGCTGACTGAGCTTGACATTTTTGCTTAATTCGCCATAGCTGTGTGAGGGGAGTGCACACTTCAGACAAATTCCACTGTTGTTGTTATTGCTCTGCACTGTTGCAGAGGCAACACTTCTAATTAAGGACTATCTCCATGTTTGGCTTGGCAGCCAAAATAAACTTCTAGGACTTGGATAGCTTTTATCTGTGCTGTGGTGGTGGGCTGGCTTTGCAGCAAGTGCAACTACACGTGCACATGGAGACCAAAGACATAAACATTTTAGTGGGGTGGTGTTCGGTTACCATCTCTCAGCATCCCATGGGAAAGCCCCATCCAGTAATATTGATAGGAAAAAGGTTTCAAGTCAAGGAAAGCTGGAGAGCTGGGATGTGCAAAAGCATGGGGAAAAAGAGGATATTTGTGAAGGGGTGACACTGGAGCTGTTTAGCCTGGAGAAAAGGAGGCTGAGGAGAGACCTTATAGCTGTCTACAACTACATGAAAGGAAGTTGTAGCATGGAGGGTGTTGGTCTCTTCTCCCAAGTAGCAAGTCATAGGATGAGAGGAAATGGCCTCAAGTTGTGCCAGGGAAGGTTCAGATTGGACATAGGAAAAATTTATTCATGAAAGGATTATCAGGCATTGGAACAGGCTGCCCAGGGAAGTGGTGGAGTCACCATCCCTGGAGGGGCTTAAAAGACACACAGACGAGGTTCTTAGGGACACAGTTTGGTGCCAGAGTTAGGTTATGTTTGGACTCGATGATCTTGAGGGTCTCTTCCAACCAAAATGATGAAATGATTCTATGAGTCTATGACATGTAGAGATCTTTTGGGGTCTTGTGACCAAAAGGAACAGACCAGCTTTTTTCAGGACATCTCATCTCAGCTTGACCAAAATGATGCTCAACAGAGGCATGGAGGAGGCCCGCATTGCTGGCCATGGTGCACACTACCCATCTTTAGCTGGAGGTGGTTTCTGTACTGTGACTTGTAGGAGACAGCTACATCGGGAATGGGTTTTCAGAAGTGCCTCAGAGAAAGCTATCAATGTGGCTCTGAAATGAAATACCAGAGTTTGTCTTCTACACCTGCCTTGATTTTTGCTAGCCCATTAAGTTAGGCAGGAAGGGAAACACAAGCTTTCATTGGATAGAAGAATCTTGCATAGCAAGAGAGGAAAATGTAGCTTTGGATTATGAAAATGAAGACCAACATGGCTCTTGGGCCTCCTGGCTCCCTGTCAGAAGAAACAAAATCCCTGAGCAGCCCAGCATAACTTGAAATGTGGTCCTAATGCTGTTTTATGTGGGGACTTCGTTATTTCTCCGTCACCAGAACCGATTGCAGTGACACCTCTGGAGCTGGGCAGACCTCACCCTGTGCCAAATTCCTTTCTGCTGAGGCATGCCAGCAGCCCACCCCGAGCTCCAGATGTTCCTGCTCTCTGAGAGCTTAATAAACCAGGCTCACCCTTCCTCCTGGGGTGAACCCAAAGACAGTCAGATATGGAAAAATCACTGCTCAGTACCATGAACAATGTACTTGGTCAAAGAGCAGTGCCAGCACTTTGTCTTAATAGAAAAGAAAGCTGAGACACACAGTGCAAAAATCTGAGCTGGCAGCAGCTGGTGACTTAAACATACATTGAAAACTATACATGAAAGAGCACACTTAAACCAAGAGAAAAAGCCTGGAGGTATATTTAGAAAAACTGAAAAAGAGCACGAATATGGGAAAAAGAAAGTTTCTGTGTGGCTTTAATAGGCTGCATTTTTCCCAGTCTGTATTTCACTTGAGTTTGTTCTATTGGTTTATCATGAGCACATGCACTACAAAAACACACATGTGCACAGAACTGCAAAAAATCTCTCTTGTTTTGCACACACAGAACCCAGTTTTACCATTGCCCAGAAGTGCTGGAGCTCTGTTCCTATACACTTTTGGTCATCACTGAGGGTTTGGGCAGAACTGAGTGTTGGACAGACCGTGGATATTTATGTTCACAGCCTTGTGTGTTCACACCATAGCTGAGTGGCTCTACTGCTGGTTTGTTGTCGTCTTCTCTGCTTTGTTTTGCTAGCCTCCTCCTCCTACCTTTCACAGATCAGGAGACTTTCTTCCTCATGAAAACCTGAAGAGTCAGTGTCCCCGCTTTGCTGGGGCAGGGTGGCTCAAGACTGACGTAGTGACTTACTGAAAATCACGCTGGGAAAGTGTGCCAAGGCCAAGAAGTGCACCCAGGATCTCACATCCTGCCCTTGCACAGCCGTGCTGAGCCCTCTCCTCACCGGGCTTCATGTTGCCCAGTCCTGCTTCAGGTCCCAGCAGGGCTCGAGGCACTAAAGTGTTGCTCTCAGCCAGGCTGGCAAGTGCTTTTGGCACCCTTCATCCCAGGGAAGTCATCAGACACTGAAACAAATGGACTCCTCCTTGCTGGGATGGTGACCAAGATGGGAAGGGAGCGTAGGGGACATCAGTCCGGATCCAGGCATTGTGTCCTTGGGTGTGATACCCCGCAGACACAGTGACAACATTTCTCCTACGAAGAATCTCATTAGCTACCAGGGCTTGATTTTCGGTGAGCTGCTACTCAGTGGAAGGCGCTGGAATCTGGCTCGTAATAACCTTCCTCCATCCAATTGCTTCCTCCCTGAAGCTGCAGGAGCCTTTCTGCACCCCCATTCTGCATGGTCAAGCCCCAGTCCTGGGAGACCAATGCTGTGAGCATCCTGAGCTCGGCACCAGCCCGTAAATCTCTCTGCTGGATCCAGGCAGTGAAATGTGAACAAAGGAAACCACCATGCGGTGGGGGGGTAGGGTGGGGAATTGCTCTGGCACCCTCCTTGCTCGGATAGAAGTGAGAAAACATGGCTTTGTGTCGCTGTTGTTGTAGTTGTTGTTTTATGGTTTCTACAGATGCTTCCAATAAAAGCATTGTGAAACTATTCCCATCAGTGGCCTGTCCTCTACCCGCATTACTGACGGAGGAGATTGCTGGGTTTCCATCAGTGGAACAATTGAACTGTGGACTGTACTGCTATAAATTTAAGAAAGCTCTCCATTTGCTGCTTGCCAAAGAAACAGGTGATCTTTTTAATTTTTTTTTTTTTTTTTTGAGATTGACAAGTGATCATGGTAGCCAACTGCAACTCAAAAGCTTGTGTCTTAATACTTCTGTTAAAATCACTTTCGTTCCTGGTCTATGATTTGTTGGTTATTTTTAAGTGCTCTAAGACTTAAACCGTGGTCTCTGTACTAACATTTGTAGCTTCCCGGTGAGAAAATGGGTGAGACTGTGGCAGACCCGTCACTGGGGAAGGTGTTGAGCATGGATGTTGAGGTGCTGCACTGTTGATCAACCCTTAGGAATGAAGCAACAGTGCTGTGGTTTAAATACAGATCTTCAACCAGGGTGAAGATCACATTTTCATTTAAGAAGACACTTCTAAAGGTCGTGAATGGCGGACGGTGTATTCAATACATACAGTGCCATTCCTGAACATGGATTTTAGGGAACCAGTCCAGTATTCACTGTTTTCAAATGGGTTTGGGATTGTGAAACCAACATTCAGGTGTGCAATAGCATTTTTGAGAAACATGGCATTTTTTCCATTTGTTTTTCTGGTCTAAATTACTCGTTTTGTAAGTGAAATTATGTTTTCCTTCTCTGCTCTCCCTGCCTGTTCTTGGGTTTGAGGCTCCCAGCCCTCAGTCACACTTCTGCAGGCTTCTGTAACAAGGCTGCAGAGATGCTGCCAGTATGGCAAAGGCTTGGGTGGTGTGTCCTTGCGGCCAAGAAGGCCAATTGTAACTGGAGTGCATTAAGAATAATGTGACCAGCAGATTGAGGCAGGTTCTCCTCCCCCTCTACTCTGCGCTGGTGAGGCATCTGGAGTTGTGTGTCCAGTTCTGGGCTCCCCAGTTTAAGAAGGACAAGGAATTACTGGAGAGAGTCCATGGGAGGGACACAAAGATGCTGAGGCGTCTGGAGCATCTTTGTGATGAGGAGGCGCTGAGAGAGCTGGGGCTGTTCAGCTGGAGAAGAGAAGCTGAGAGGGATCTAATCAATGGGATCAATATCTCAGGGTGGGTGTCAGAGGATGGACCAGACTGTTCAGTGGTGCCCAACGCCAGGGTGAGGGGCAACGGGCACAGACTGAAACACAGGAGGCTCCATCTGAACAGGAGGAGAAACTTCTTTGCTGGGAGGTGCCAGAGCCTGGCCCAGGCTGCCCAGAGCGGGTGTGGAGTCTCCTTCTCTGAGACATTCAAACCCCCTGGACCGACCTGTGTGATCTGCTCTGGGACCCTGCGTGAGCAGGGGGGTTGGACTGGATGATTTCCAGAGGTCCCTTCCAACTCCAACCATCCTGTGATTCTGTGTTTTTGTGGACCTCTGGAAGAGCTTGAGCAGAAAGGGCTGTGTCTGCAAAGAATTGAAAACAGCCTGGAAACAGCTCAGCTTCGGGTCTGGGTCTGGACTGCTGCACCCAGAGCCAGAAATGGGACCTGATCTCTGCTCACTGAGATGGAAGCAAACATACAGTGCTTTGGGTTTGTCCCTGTTGACAAGCACACGTGTGGTCTCTCACCAGACATGTGGCATCTTGCTCAGCTGCTTGAAGATCTGAGTTCTAAAATGTTAGAAAAGGAGACAAATAAATAAATGAAATCAAAACAAAAAAAAAAAAAGAAAAAGGAAGAAGAAAGCGCAGTGATCGCAGCAGGATCTGAGAGGCTCGTGCTGGAATGGACAGGCATGCCAAGGGCATATCGAGCAACTTGCTCTTCTTTACATCACAGGGCAGAAATATGAAAAATATGAAATATGCAGCAGTGCTGGATAAAAAGGAAAATGTAATAAGAGTAGGATAAAGAATGCCACATGCTCCAGCCGCATCTGAACTTGGCAGCAGCAGACCAGGGAAACCCATGTAAATCCTAGAAGGATGTTAAAGGCATTTTCACCCCACAAAGACTGACATGCATGAAAAGCATCTTTTCAACAACGTCAATCAAAAGCCTGGAGAAATAATTTACTAATATACTGCTTAGCAGGCCAACATGGCTGACTGGAATGATGTTCACATCTTGAAATGGGAATTAATTTGGAGTAGGTTTGTAACTGGGGCAAAGAAGTGCAAAGACATAAAGGCTGTGTGAACAAGCCTGTGTGTCATTGCTGGATTTAAATATAGTTAGCAAAGAGAGAGATTTCACCAAGGGGTACAAGGAAAACACGACAGGAGAAGGAAAGCACATGAAAATGAAGTGCAGACAACAATATGTAAACCCAGACCAAAAAGTGCCGTGGAGAAAGGCCTATTGGAAAATGCTCTGGGTATTGTCTGAGTCACATGCAAGGGAAATTATCATCCAGGCATGAAACCCAGTGTGTGTGCAATGGGAACCAGCTCAGCGCACCAGCAGAAGCTGGGTAAGATCGGATGGACCAGTGCAGAGACAGAGCTGTGCCCAGGCTGAGCAAACCTTCCTCCTAGCGACTTTATTAACGGAGCCCTCACTTCTGGACGCAGCATGGTCACCGTTTGGATGTCTCCCTGGCCTGTCCTTTGCGTATTGCAGATGTGCCAAGATCTGCGAAGACTTAGCTACGCTGGTGTATTTTCCCTTAAAAAAAAATGTACTTTCTAATTTATTGAACTAAGGGATATATATTATTTTGCGTTGAAGGGGATATAGTGAAATGTTAGCATGTTAATTTCTTAATATTTAATTTGACTGTTGCAGCAGGAAATACTGCAATATCTTCCTGAAAGAAAAGGTATTGTAAGACACTCATGGACAGAGAAGGGATTTTAATCTTTTTTTGCCATGTAGGTCTCTGTCAGTTTCTGCAGGTTTGGAAACTTGGCCTCAGAAACAGTTTAAGGAGCCACTTCTTATTCAAGCATAACTTGATCACAGCCAATATGGGCTCAGCTCTAGGAAAGGGCAAAATGCTGCAGGCAGGGTAGGTGGAACTGTCTGTAGAAGCCGAACAGAAATACATCACTCTGTCGTTATACTCACTCTTTTTTCTTATCCTGGACTTCTGAAAAACTACAGGGAAAAGCATAATTTGCCTGATCCTCTGCCCAGCCTGGTGATGGATGAGCCAGATGGGAACATCTTTGTTTCCTGCCATGGGTCAGCCATGCTGGTGGGGGTTTGCTAAACCCCCAGGGAAAGGACATAGCCCTGACGGCAGGTGCCCAGAGTCAAGGAGAACACCTTCAACAGACTTTTATTGAACCCAAGCAGGGTAAGGGGATGGCAGGCCCGTGATGACCCAAGTCAAATCCAATCCATGAGCACTGCACCACTTGCAGCTCTCTCCAGTCTTGTTGCTGCCAAAATGGAGGTAGGAAGTCAAGCTGAGCTTGCTGAAGAGCAAAGAATGGTTCTGCCCACATCCACGACTTGCTCATGCTTGTTGGGCCAGGGAGAACTAGGGACCTGCAGCAAAAGTAGTGGAGGAGCAGGCCTGGGACTACCACATCTGACTCTGCCCCTGGCCTTAGGAAAGATCCTGCAACTCCCTGTGGCTAATTCTCTCCTACACTTTCTCTTGCCTGCTAAAATCATCATAGCTTTGGAGGAGGAACTGTGCTGTGCACCATATGAATACCCAACATGAAGCCTATTGGGACAGCTGCTCTCCCAACCACCCACCAAATGGCTGAATTCCCCGGCAAAGACAAAGACTTGTTTATGCTCAACCCTCTTAAAGTACATATATTTTAGTCCTGGAGGATTAACTGGCAATAAAGTTTTCTTCTGAGATTCCTAAATCACAAGGTACTTAGGCTCTACAGACCATGATGCCCATGGACAATATTTGCACTGTAGCTTGACACATCTTTCTGTGTTAGAATAACAGAAAAACATGCAGCTGGGACCTGCTAGGCTGCGAGGACTTTAAATCACCTGTGGGTTTGTTGTTTCTTTTTCTTCCAGAGGGGCAGGTGCAGCTCAGACTATCTGCAAGCTATTTTATTACCTAACAACATGGGCTTTAATGCAGTTAGAGACGCCTTTATTCATTCTTACACTCCTGAGTGTTTTTGTGTAAACATTTTTCATCTGTGGCAAGCCAGTTTGTTTGTTGTGTTTTGTCATGTCAGAGCAGACTGTGATTAGACACTAAGATGAGACTACTAAATATTTTCAGATGTTTTCTATTTCCTCAGTGAAGAGCTGGATTTGAACCAAAGCTCTGAGGTGAAAGGGTGATGTGTAATATATTGAGACATCTGAAATAAAATAATGTAATGTTTTTAATATTTAAGAAGAAAAAGGCAGCAGTAAAACATTGTGGAAGGAGGAGAACATGAATACCTATATATTTTAATTTTAAATGCATGCAGATGTTGAATTTCAATCAGAGCATGTCAGAATCTAGCTGTAACAAAGGCAAAAATGTGAGATCTGTTTTCTTGAATTGCTTCCATATTTTGTGCTCCAGATTTTTATTACATATAGCACTGCATCATCATATATTTATGTAAAGTGCCAGCATCCATTGACTTGGTGTATACCTGATGGTTAGCATATAAAACACTTTACAGTGAAAAGTATATTCTTTCTCTTGGTATGTACAGTATATATTATATTATACATGCCTGTGCCTTCTTGCACAGTGGCAGGGTTCAGTTTCAGTGCTCAGTAGGTCTGGTGTTTCTTTTGGACCCGTCTACCTCTTTTCTCAGCTCCAGAAGACTTTGCTGGTGAAGAACTTGGCCTGGGTTTCTCCTTGTGAGAATTGGGTTTGGGGGCAGGAGAAGGCACGGTGGGCTGTGCATTTAAAGGAAATGATAAATGCTGGGCTTGGAGAGCTGGCACAAGTGGAGGATGTAGAAGCCAGGCATCATTTTGTTTCTTCTGGTACCATGTTTGTAGCAGAGCACTGTTGGAGGGTCCTGCTGTCACCCATCCCTGGGATATCTCTCCTGGAGCACTGCATCCAGCTCTGGGGCCCTCAGCACAGGACAGACATGGACCTGCTGGAGAGGGGCCAGAGGAGCCACAGAAATGATCCGAGGCTGGAACAGCTCTGCTGGGAGGACAGGCTGAGAGAGCTGGGGGGTTCAGCTGGAGAAGAGAAGGCTCTTGGAAGATCTTATTGCAGCCTTTCCATGCCTAAAAGGGGCCGATAAGAAAGATGGGGACAGACTATTTAGCAGGGCCTGTTGTGATAGTACAAGGGGTGATGGTTTTAAATTAGAGAAGGGGTGATTCAGGCTGGACATGAGGAAGAAACTGTTGGCCCTGAGGGTGGTGAGAGCCTGGCCCAGATTGGCCAGAGAGGTGGTGGCTGAACCATCCCTGGAGACATCCCAGGCCAGGCTGGACGGGGCTCTGAGCAACCTGAGCTGGTCAAGATGTCCCTGCTCATGGCAGGGGTGGCACTGGATGAGCTGGGAAGGTCCCTTCCCACACAAACTATGCTATGGTTCTGTGATTCCTCTTTGATGGGTGGGAATAGAGGCGACCTGGAAGACCTCCTGCTCTGCCCGGTACCACCCTGTCAGACACCAGAGAGGCAAATACCACGGTTTCTGGGGATGTGGGTGCACGAGGCTGCTTCTGCTCTGGGGCTGAGCATCCCTGGTCCCAGACATCGGTGTTTCTGTGTCCCTGGATTTGCTCCGAGCTTGAACACGTGCTGTAAAATGCAGAGCCACATGTGCTGCCCTGCTGGGAAGGCTACATTTTGCAGAGCTAGGGAAGTCTAGGGTCAGTTTTGAAGGAGAAAAATCAAAATTCAGGAGACTAGAGACAATAAGAAACTGTGTTCAGCAGCATTGCAGCAAAGGGGATCAGATGTGCCACTGCTACGCTCCATTCTGGCGACAGGAAAACTGGTGGCATCTTAGGAAATAATTGCACTGGTAACAGCTAAAGGTAGGGGTTCCTCAGCAAGGCCACCTGAACTGACAGCGCAGGACACAGTCCCAGCATGGGGCAATAATAGCTGCAGCAAATCCATCTTGAGAACCCCTGTTCTCAAGGGACAGGTCAGCACATCTGGAGAGGAGCGCACTGTAGCACGTGTGGGCCAGGGCAGTTTGGCCCAGGCTGATGCTGTTGTCCAAATCTGTTCAGGATGCCCCACAACTCTCTGGGGAGATCTGCATCAGGGCCGCTTCCTTTTTTGGTTTCTTTTCTGGATCGCTTTTCTTCAATGAATAGATTTTTATTTTTTTTTAAAGCCCTTCTCACGCCTTCAGCTCCTGGAGTGAAACATGTGACTGCTCTTTGCCGATATTTTTCCTAAAACAGTGATGTTTGTGGAGCGTCTCTCGAAAGCTGCAGCCCTTGCTGGTCTCGGCTGCCAGCTGCTCTGTCCGGGGAGGCTCCAATCCCGGGGCTGAGGTCCAGCATCCCGAGCTGGGGAGGGGAAGGGCAGCGCCGTGCTCCTGCTCTGGGTTTTGGCAGGGGGCTCTGTAATTTTGGGGTAGCGCAAAGGCATGCCCGAGGCTAAAATTTAATCAGAGTAAATTGACTTGCCTTTATTCCACTGTGTTTATTTAACTGACCTGCTGCAAATGCACTCTCTGGGTCATACACCTTTTCCTGTCCTATCTGTGGATATTCCCTTGGGTTGGAAAGTCCCCCTGTTCACCTATGCTTGGCCATTCCCCCTGTCCCCTGACCATCTGGTGGAGGCAGCATACTTAATGGGAGATGTCTTCAAAAAGCTATTTCAGGTTTTCTGTGATGGACGAGATGTACAGCATGTGAGGTGAGATGTACAGCATGCGAGGTGGGATGTCCCTGTGAAGGTTTTGCATCGCACAGTGATCCCATGGAAGAGTTATTTCCATCAAAGGCCTCACCCTCAGTGATGTAGCTGTGGGAAAACAGGAGATATCATCTGCAGGTTGCTTTTCCTTCTATGTCCCCTTCCATCTCTTCATGTGTCCTTTTTGGTCTTGGGATTTTCTGTCCCCTCTTACAGTACCATGCGCTGGATTCATGAGTGTTTTATTCACTTTAATGGATGCTGTGAAGATTGAGTATGGGACTTCTGAGCCTTTAATAGGAACTGTGGATATCATTAGGGATCCAGGAGAAACAGAAGAGCTAGTCCAAAGGCTAGATTCATAAAAACCTCTATGTACCTAACTCCTAACACTGTGCAAATTGTTGGGACTTTATGAGCTTGAAATGAATATCCATGTCCCTTTGGCTTTTTAATGAGGAAGGCTGATTCTCTGCTGTCTCACGGGTGCTTGTGCTGTTCCCCTGTGCAGACCAGACAGAGACAGAGTGTGGCAGCCCTAAAAAGATGTCCCTTTTACTGGCAGTGTGAGCTCTGGATTTGTGCAAGACCTAGGCAGAGGCCTCCAAATTAACTTTAGGAATGGCTGATCGAAAGCCCAGGGTTTTTCATCCTCCCTGGGCTTTGTCATTGGCCTTGCTTGTCTCCCACTGATCTATGAGCTTTCCTTTCTCTCCTGTCCTGAGAAATAGTCCAAGCTCCTTGACCCTAAACCTGACTTTGACTCAATGGTATCTACATGTCCTGGGAGACTGTAGGGAGAGGTGAGAGTGTTATCCAGCTTAAAGCTGTTCAAGAACAGTAGATCAATTGGGTAGATCCAGGTCTGCCTCTAGGGGACTGATACACATTTGACACCCCCAGAACTTTGAATAAAACACCTGAGCAGTGATGAAAGCCAGGACTAGAATCTGGCTCCAGTTTCTGGCACCCAAAAGCATGCTCAGGGTTGGTTTGCAGACCCGGGTACTTGGTGCTCTGATTTCTTGCCTGGGGAAGGGTCTGGGATCACCTGACAGGAGTAGGTGTTTTCTTATCAAACTCTGTCTTATCTGCTGCCAGGAATCTCTTCCCATGAAGAGAAAGCAGAACCGAAGCCTCCAGGTGATGCCAGCTTGGACATTGGTGCCCTTACCTCCCTCAGGAGCATCTAAGTGTCCACACTTTTGCAAAAGAGATCACGGAATCACAGAATCACAGGCTATCAGGGATTGGAAGGGACCTCAAAAGATGATCCAGTCCAATCCCCCCGCCGGAGCAGGAACACCCAGATGAGGTTCCACAGGAAGGTGTCCAGGACGGATTTGAATGGCTGCAGAGAAGGAGACTCCACACCCACCCTGGGCAGCCTGATCCAGTGTTCTGTTACCCTTACTGAGAAGTTTCTTCTCGAATTTAAGTGGAACCTCTTGTGCTCCAGTTTGAACCCATTACCCCTTGTCCTACCATTGGTTGTCACCGAGAAGAGCCTGGCTCCATCCTCCTGATGCTCACCCTTTACATATTGATCACCACGAATGAGGTCACCCCTCAGTCTTCTCCAATCTCCAGAGCCCCAGCTCCCTCAGCCTTTCCTCACACAGGAGATGCTCCACTCCCTTCAGCATCTTGGTGGCTGCGCTGGACTCTCTCCAGCAGTTCCCTGTCCTTCTGGAACTGAGGGGCCACAACTGGACACAAGATTCCAGGTGTGGTCTCCCCAGGGCAGAGCAGAGGGGCAGGAGAACCTCTCTGACCTACTGACCACCCCTGTTCTAATCCACCCCAGGTAACAGTGGCCTTCCTGATCACAAGAGCACAGTGCTGGCTCATGGTCATCCTGTTGTCTACCTGGAACCCCAGGTCCCTTTTCCCTGCTATCCCAGGATCCTGGTCCTCATGTGTCTGCATTTTTGTTGAGCTGGGCTTGCATTCAAAGACCTCAGCAGGGAGGTGATTGCCCCCCTGTGCTGAGGGACCAGTGATGTTGAGACACTGCTGGATGAGGAGCTGCACATTAGGCAGGACAGGGTTCTCGCTCCAGGGATGACCCACCAATGAAGATGCTGATGGGCCCTCACTGTACAGAAAATCTTGTTACAGGCTCGTGCTGTTTTTTCTCTCTTATCCACAATCTTCTAAGACTTTTGGAGCTGCAAACAATCTGATTGGCTCTGACCCCATCATCTTTGCTCATACAAAATTCTAATTGATGCCCATAATGTTTGAACCCTTTGCTCCCAGTGACAGCAGCGATTTTGTCTGTACAAGAACTTTGCGATCAGGGCATGCATGTTTTTCATGGTTTTCTCAGGTAAAGGTTCTATGTTCATAATTCTTTGCCCGAGTAGGTGCTGAGCTGTCAGAATCACAGCCATGCAGAATTTCAGCTTAGTTAAAACAATATCCTAAAGGTCGTGAAGTCGTGCTGCTTGCCAAGAGCTAAAACGTAATGTTCCACTCTCCCCACCTGACTATATTTAGTTCGGGCTCCTAATGAAGTCTTTCTTTGTGTAATTTCATGTCTACAGGGCAACTGCCAGAGAAGACTTCCTAATTCTGTCAGGATGCTGGCAGCCCTCACGCTGGGACAACATGTCCTCTGGGCCTCCATTGCGTGGCCCTATATACAATACTAGATTGTGCCCAGTGTGCTACTGGGGAGACCCCGTAGCATTAGTATTTTTTTTAATTTGTTTTTTTTGTTGTTTTCATCCTTGATGAAAGAAGCCTGTGTATATTGCAGCAGGTTAATTCCTGGTTGTTTTCCCTGCAGATATTTGATAATAATTCTGCTTGGCAATGGTGGGTTTTATTGTACCACTGTTCAACCAGGGAGTATTTTAAGGTTCATTTGGGGTGAAATTCCCCTTCTGTTTGTGTGGTGTTCAAACGAACAAGCATGAGGTGGTGAAATACACCACAAAGATGCAGGGTAGCCTTCCCATGCTACTCAACTGTGCGACCAAGCCATGGATGACCATGGAGTGAAATAACGTTGGTCCTGTATTTCCTTACTATTGAATATTGAACTTGAAGCCTGTGTTGAGCTCCTAAAGGGCAGGAGGCCTGTGGCATTGGAGATCGCTCATATGCATAAAAGCATGGGTCCTCTCCTAAAAAGCTTACGCTGGCAGGGAAAGAAAGTCCCTTTAAATGAAGTATCATATTCCTTTGTGCGCAAAGGCTGAGTAGCCTTCAGTGGCACTTTTTGCAGCTTGAAGCTTTGTCCCCCATGATCACAGTAGATTTAACATACTTACGAGCTACCCTACCTGAGAATTAAGTTATGAATGACTACACTTAAAAGGTGGGTTTTTACACCCAGTCAAGCTCCATTGTGTCTTGGGTCTGCTCACTGGCCCGTCATACAAAGTGCTGGTGCCTTTTCCTGCCCTTCTCTGTACGTGGCTAAGGGTTTGAGGATTTGCCTTCTTCCTCCAACGTCAGTGTTACCGTCATCACAAATTGGTATGCCAAAAAGTATGTAGAGCAACTTAAAAAGAAAAATCACATCTCTGGGATTCTGCTGAGGTTTCTCAGCACGAGGATACAGCTGTGCTAGAAGCAGATCTGCCATGTGGGAATGTCCCAGAGAAACAGCAGCTCCCCAGGGTAAAACCCTGGAAATCCATGGAGAAGAAGGCCAAGCAGGAGCTGTTATTGCATTTGTATTCAAGCAGACATGCAGGGCTGGGCAGCCTGCTGTTCGTCAGCCTTCTGGATATCCATCTCAGTCCCCAGCTGGCAGTAAATGTATTGTTGGATATCCCGCTAAAGTTGTGTAAGTTATTGCTTTCTTAGAGTGCTTTTATACCTGTGTGTGTTTTTCTTCCTGTTCCAGCATCTTACAAAACTCTCTTTGGAGACACTAGGCATTACTAAATATAGTTTTGCGAAATTCCAGGACACGTCTTCACTTGGCACATGAAAATTAGTTAACAGACTGTCATGAGACCTTTCTTTGCTCTCCCACTGTTCTCACTCCCATGACACCTGACGTATAGCACATGGGTTTGCGAATGGCCTCGGGTTTGCTCCGTGACTCACCATTAATCAGGATGAGAAATAGCCTTCCCAGTTCATAAATTCAAGGTAAACTCAATTTCCCACGTATTCTGTCAAATGAACATCAGCAGGCTGTTTGTATTAATTCATGCTCCCTTAAACATTGTGTTGCGGGAGGCGAGAAGCGGCGACGGGGGGCTCCGGCTTGTTGACAAACACATTTGCACCTTCAGTTGCAGACCTGTTCTCCCTCTGCCGTCCCCGAGATGCATACGTAACCCTCAAGCACAGTACGGATTTTTCAGTTGTTGAAACCACAAGTTAAATATTTGAGCATCCAGCACATTAAGTAAACATGTCATATCTACACACCAGCTGCAAGGAGAGATGCTGAATTTGGGGATGAGCTCTCTCTCTTAAAATTCATAAATATCCAGGGTAAGCCATGATCGCTTAACAAGGGATCGCTGTAAATAGCTGTAGCTGTTGAGCAGTAGTATGAAATTAAATCATAGGGAACAATAGTGATTTGAGTGGCATTTCTGGCTTTTTATGGGGAAGGGAGGGAGCAGAGTGAGCGTTCCACAGCACAAACCACAAAGATGGCTGGCTCTCCCCCGTTACTGCCAGTGCCTTGATAAAAATCGTAGAAGCTGAGCTGTTCTCCCCCCAAAAGTTCAACGTATTGATGAAAAAACTCAGGGAAAAACTAGAGGCAAAGAAACATTGATAGAAGAAGGATAGAAGAGAGATAGGTGAAGAGTCAGAAGAGAGCCAGGAGAAATTAGTAACTGGATATTGTGCAGGGTAGAATCTCCTGATTAGGTTATTATAGTAGAGGAATCTTTAAAACTCAGGACAGACAGACACAGAGAAATGAGGTGACAAAACCACCGATGTTTTCTCTCTGCAGCAGCAAAGTACAGCACCAACTCTTTCAGGATCCTTCCTCACAGCCATTTCACCTCCGCTTTTTCGGCATGCCAATCACCAAGCTCTTAAATTTCACACCCATTGCTTTCCAGGTGGAGCTTTAGCTGGATGACTTTCAATGTTTCTCCAAGTGCCCGGGGCATTATCAAGTTATTCCTGAGGACTGTGTCCAGGCTTCGTGGAAAATGCACGGTGTATTCCTGCTGTCAGACTGGGTGCTCTGGCCATGCTCAGCACCTATCACACCACACATCCAGTGCCTTGCCAAGGTGCACATCTGCCTTTCTATTTGCTGGCCTGCCAAGCATTGCTCCCCACTCCATCCTGGATAAATCCTCTTTGGGATTTCTTCTAGATGACGTTATTGTTAGGAATGAAGTGTTAAAAAAAGAAGCAGTGAGGAGATATATTCTACACTCTGCCACGCCTTGTGAGTTTGCTCCATTGTTTGCAGGATTTCTATATGTATGTGGCTGTGGATATCATGTATACCTGAGCTATTCCTATCCTATCCTATCCTATCCTATCCTATCCTATCCTATCCTATCCTATCCTATCCTATCCTATCCTATCCTATCCTATCCTATCCTATCCTATCCTATATTCTATCCTGTCCTATATTCTGTCCTATCCATCCTAAGCTCGCAAACACAAATGGGCTAGATTGTAAGACCTGGCTGATAGTGTACTCAGTGGAAGGCTACGAAGCTCTTAATCAATTTTTTTTGAAGCACAAAAGATTGCTCTCCATGTATCCCTCTGCACTCAGTGGGGACCATAGAGTCTCCCTGGTTGTGATGCAGAGCCGGGAGCTAATTCAGTTGCTCTGAGTTGTCCCTTAAGCTGCTTCTCTGGTCCTTTGGTCCTCATGACCCACAGTGCAGAAGCTGCTGCTGCTTTGAGACCTATGGGAGCACGAGGACAAGGAGGTTCGGAGGTGCAGTGTTTCCCTCTCATCCTCCTTAAAATGAAGCTTCTAAAAAAGCATCTCTGCATAGCACATATTCAGGTGGAGAATCCAGTAGGAGCCCCATGGGCAGCTCCCAAACTGCCTTTTAGACTCCAGAAAACTGAGAAAAGAAGCAGTGCAATAACTGCAACAATCCACGCTACTTTCCCAGTCAGCTCTGGCACAAAAAACTCAGCACATGCACATGTAGGTATTTAACTCCTTAATACTAGAATAAATTTGTTTATTAAGAGGCTTTTCTTCATCATGTTGTGCTCTTGCAGTGTCTGGGTGCTCTCCCTCTCATATAGAAGCATCTTACAGCATTAAAGCGAAAAGCATCAAGAAAAGCAGATATTTGTGAGATGATTTCTAAGTTATTTATCTCCTGGGAGGGTAAAAAAGGGAGATTCTTTGTATCTGGGAACTCTTAAATTCATATTTATACGCATTTCCCCAGGGGCAGGATTTATTGTTAAATAACAATAGGGAAACAGCATGATTTCAGTGAAGACATTTAGGCTAGTGAATGTTGGAGTGAATTCCATTTCAGCATTACTATTCAAAGTCAAGGCTGCTTTTTAATTGCTTTAAAAGTACATCCTGAGCAGAAATGTCCCAACCCAGGCACTACTTCTCAGTGGCACCAGCGCAAGCATATCCTGCTTCACTGCGACCAAAGGGCTGCATGATAGAAGCATGTGAAATTTGCACTTTAGTAAAAAAAGAAGTGCTGTAGAAGGAAAAAATAGTATCTGAGGGCTCAGATCCTTTCAAAATCTTGTGTAACGCTGTGCATTTAAAGAGATCTAATCCTTTCTGCATTTCCTGGGTGTTGCCCCCAGGAATCACCCTTGTCATCGCAGAGGACTCGTTTTACTGTTTCCAGAAGTTGCTTCCACAAATGCAGTGGATGCCTCTCCTCTCCTCTCCTCTCCTCTCCTCTCCTCTCCTCTCCTCTCCTCTCCTCTCCTCTCCTCTCCTCTCCTCTCCTCTCCTCTCCTCTCCTCTCCTCTCCTCTCCTCTCCTCTCCTCTCCTCTCCTCTCCTCTCCTCTCCTCTCCTCTCCTCTCCTCTCCTCTCCTCTCCTCTCCTCTCCTCCTCTCCTCTCTCCCCCACTTCCCCTTCCTTCCTTCCTTCCCTCCCCTCTCCTCCCTTCCCTTCCCTTCCCTTCCCTTCCCTTCCCTTCCCTTCCCTTCCCTTCCCTTCCCTTCCCTTCCCTTCCCTTCCCTTCCCTTCCCTTCCCTTCCCTTCCCTTCCCTTCCCTTCCCTCCCCTCCCCTCCCCTCCCCTCCCCTCCCCTTCCCTCCCCTCCCCTTCCCTCCCCTCCCTTCCCTTTACCTCCCTTCCCTTCCCTTCCCTTCCCTTCCCTTCCCTTCCCTTCCCTTCCCTTCCCTTCCCTTCCCTTCCCTTCCCTTCCCTTCCCTTCCCTTCCCTTCCCTTCCCTTCCCTTCCCTTCCCTTCCCTTCCCTTCCCTTCCCCTGCTCCCCAGGCTCTTTGAAGACCAGCACTGAGGTCCCCATGGGCTCCTGCCTATTTCCCACAACAGCAGGATTTGTATCCATAATACTCAGGGTTGTTCCACCTCCCCTCACGTGACACCGGCGTCACAGGCTGCAGCAAAGCCCTACCATAGCTCCCTGCATACACATCCCTGCTCTTGGTTAATCCATCTTCTTTCTTTCCACCGGGAAAATATTTTACAAACAAGCTGAGAGGGTCAGGGTTGTTTGGTCTGGAGAAGAGAAGGCTCCAGGTATACCTTATAGCAGCCTTCCAGTACCTAAAGCGGGCCTACAAAAAAGCTGAAGAGGGACTTCTTACAAGGGCTTGTAGTGACAGGACAAGGGGTAGTGGCTTTGAATGGAAAGAGGGGAGATTTAGATTAGATATTAGGAAGAAATTATTCCCCATGAGGGTGGTGAGAGCCTGGCCCAGGTTTCCCAGAGAGGTGGTGGATGAACCATCCCTGGAGACATCCCAGGCCAGGCTGGACAGGGCTCTGAGCAACCTGAGCTGAATGAAGCTGTCTCTGCTCATGGCAGGGAGTTGGAACTAGATGGTCTTTAAGGTTTCTTCCAACTCAAAACATTCTATGACAGGAAATTTTATTTAAAGAGTTAAATCTTCATGTGCCCTAACACCACTCTGCAAACAGGCAAGGATAAGGAACAGGGAAACCTGATCAGACAGGTACCAATTTATCCCAAGCCCCATCCTTTCTGTGCTACCCAAGGGAAGCTCAGGGCACAGTGATCTGAAGTTCTGTGCTGAGAAATTTTCCTTCCTACCGCTATGCAGAAAGTCTCTGGTACCATGGCAATGCTCTGACATCCATGAGCCTTCTTGGGTGAGCAGCTGGAGGCTCATTCTGCTGGAAAAGCCTGCAAGAAAACCAGCAGAGCCAGTGAAGAAACCCAAATTAGGAGTTAGCAGTCACGACTCCACTCTTCGCTTGTTGCCCTTTGGTCGCTTCTCATTTGCAGCAACCACCGATGGCCTCCCATCCCGACTGCGGCTGCTCTGGCCACTGCTCTGGTACATGCAGCAGCTTGAGCTGCTGTCCGAGTGCCAAAGGGAATGTCTAATAGGGTATTGTTTGCGTGTGTTCCTGAGATGGAAGTGATTAACATAAAATACGTAAAAGGATCATGTCAGGAATTCTCTCCAGATCTGCACGGTTAGCGAGCCACTCTGTTTTGCATTACAGAATTACAGTACGTTCTGTAACTGCTTGGTGTTGGACACAGATTTGGGTCTCTTTCTCCAGTGTTTACAAACATGGATGGGAGCTGAGCAAAAAATGCAGCCAACTGCACATGTATTTATGGACCTCAATTTGATCAACACACACATACCGAAGGACACTTACGTTGACTTCATATCACGGCACATACCAGTGGGTCCTTGAACAACCCCACAGGGCTGAGCTGCTCACCCACGTTTCAGATGCAGGTAAATGACCTTCGGAAAACGTTAGCAACTTTTCTTGCTCTCAACTGATATACGTGCTCTTCATCAAGAGCGTGGAAATGTTGTTTCTTTGAGCTCACAATTAATTCAACGTCTAAAATAAATGGAAAAGAGCTGTGCTGAGCTGGTGGGAAATTCAAACAGTCCCAGGTGTGAGAGCCAATCAAGCTGCTAAAACATAAGGTAACACTCAGGCTCAGATCTCCAAAGCGTGATCTGTTTGTCAGCACTGTTGCATTGCTTTTTGACTCATGATCCTCTCACATAAAGTGGCTGGGGCCATCTGCCTCCATTTCCATGCTGTAGAAATGGGTTTAGTAGACAATCACTAAAAAAGAGGCGGGAAAAAAAGGTGCAAAATAAAGCCAAAACCCCAAAAAGGGCTATTGTGAAAGTGTCAGAACAACTGTCCTGGGGCTAATTTTACCCTGGGTGTAACTTCACTGACGTCAATATGAGAAGGCCTGATTCACCCCTTCATTGCAACAGTTTTAATCTGAGGCTTTTGGGAAAGTTGCAGCGATGCGAAAGCACGGTTCAACACGAGACGTCAGCCTGGTGCGTGACTCCACTGATGTCACTGGGTTTGCATCAAGATTCACATTTCCCATGAGAGGTTCTGAGGAATGGTGACCAAAGTGCACAAAGCGTGACTGTTGTTGGGTGGTCTGCCTTCACCCAGCTTGTGCCTGAACAGGCAGAACAACTCATTGCCTTGAAAGAAGTAGGCAGACCCAGTACTTGGTGGAGCTGCAGATGGTGCTGATAGATACAGGGGGCATTTTCAGAGCAAGCCCAGTGCTCTCATTCTCCTCTACCTTGACCAAAGTGGCACTGTTTTGAGAGAAAGTGATGTTCATGATGACGTGAAATCTTGCCTTCCCTGAGATTTCATGTTTCCCTCTTCTCCTGATTCTTCTCTTAGTACTGCAAGCTTAGTCTGCTTGTCCCACTCCAAATTTCACACGGGATCTCCTCCTTTTCCACTTAGTTGTACCACTCCACAAAAAATCAGCTGGCATCTTTCTGCTCCTAACTTTCCAGCCTTGTTCTCTACTTGAAGAATGGCTCAGAGACTCCTCTCCTTGGCTAACCAACATGGCTAAAGGAACACCTCTTCAGTTTTCTTTCCATGTTTCTCTGCTTCTCTCTTTGTTGAATTCCAAGGATAACATAGTCAATACAGCCTCCACTCTTGTCCATAATGTGGATCATCTTTATCCTGGTCATCTCTGTGCCCTCTCCTCCAAGACATGGTCAATTCTTAGAGACTTTCTGTAGAACATCTCTAACAGACACCGTGGGATTCTCCCATTCACACAGGTAAATCTACCATCCAGGATCTTATTTCTTGTCTTGGTTTCTGCAACATCCCTTCCTCTGGTCATCACATGCATCCTTGCTTCGTGAAATCATCTGGTATATTGCTGCAAAAAGCCATTCTCCCAAGCCCTTTGCTTGACCCTGTCGTGAATGTGACCCTTTTCTTAGAAGCCCTCCAACAGCTCCTGTTTTTCTCATCCCAGCAACAAGAAGCAGTGAAGACCAGGAACTAACACAGCCCCTTTCAATCTAACCCTTGTTTGGTACAGGAGGTCAGATGGAGAGATAATGAGCCTCCTGGTGCAGCCTGATTGCTCTTCTTTTTCACACTTGTGAAGAGCTCTCCATAGTTATTTTCTAATTATCTTTCAACCTCTTCTTTTATGGTTGTGGTCACTATGCCCTGCTGTTTACCTGTCTTCTACTGTTGTCTCTTGACTGAGCAAGGTCAGTCCTCTTGTTCAGCCTTTCTGTAGTGCCTAACACAACATGCCCAATGACTGTGTCTCCCAAGTACTGTTGTGACACAAGCAGGCAATAGGAATACAGCAAAAACTGTAGTGATTTCCATGGCAAGGATGGGGACAAAAAAAATCTGTTCATCTGCAACAAGCCTAGCCAAATGCAAGGATGCTGGAAAGGATCCTGATTGTTCCTAAACTCATAGCTAATCTCTCCCAACTTCCACAATGATTTTATCCCTTCAAGATAAAAGGCTCTGCATCTCATGTACTTCCCCTCTTTTAATTTGTTTTATAATTGATTTTTTGAACTTCTACCCAAATTGGAGCCAAAGCTGAGAGCGACCTAATTCCAACAGCACTTCTAGGACGTGAAGGCCTGGACCTTCCCAGTGCAGAGTCTCTCCATCAAATTTAAACATGATGTTCAGACAAAGGGACCCTGTGATATCCCTGTCCTTGGGAGAGTGGTCTCTCTGGATGAGGAACTTCTTCATTGCTGGTGTCCAGGAGAAGTAGTATTGTCCACAGGTTCTTATGGCAATGGGTAAAATGTTTGCCTTAAGATGGGTAAATTACTGTTTTTTTCTAAAGTTTTCTTATTCAGTAACTTAAATACTTTATTGGTCTTTTACTTTTCACTAAGATAAACTCTGGGAGGACAAGGTTGTGGCTGGAGATTTCACTGAGGACTTTCTGGTCTGGGAGGGAAGCAGGGGAGCTGTTTGCATGTTGAGTTGAAGAAAAGATGGAGATTTTACTTGCATGGATTTCAGGGATTTTAAAATAGCTAAGATAGGTGCTAAATCTATACCATTAATACGAACAGTTCTGCACTGGTAATCTGTAATGGTTTCTCTGGAGAGTTTTAGCAACAATGGGAGTAAATGGATTAAGACACAGGTTTTAGATGATCTAGGGTCCCAACATCCATTCACTTTTCAGAACAGTGGCCCATAGCCCCTGCAAGACTTATACAAAATAACATGGGCTGCAGAGCTGACACGTGAGGCTGTGTACCAGTTTGAAAAGCCGACTGGGCTGAAAAGTGAAAAACCTGTCTTTATATGAAATTGTTCTAAGGTGCAGGAAAAACAAATCCATGGATGAAACCCTGTAGCATGCAGTGCATTTTTACACACCACGTTTCTTATGGTGGAAACAAACTAGTTTTCTACTGGTGGAAAGATGGTCTGCAGAAAATTAAGAGGCACTACCTCTTGTAAATCAGAAGAGAAGAACATACTGTGGTGCTATTGAAAGGGAAGGGTTGGTTCCCTGAGCGGTGTAGCCAGATCGTGGGAGTCAGTCATGACCATTTACAGCAGCTCTGGATGTGACCCAAAGCCATTTTGTCTCCTCTCCGAAATTAAGCACTTCTCAATGAGCTGGAGAAAGCTTGGGCTAGATTTTATCTGAAGATGAGAGGCTGTGCAGGACACGAAGGGTCTGATCCTTACCTGCTGGAAACAGGAGTAATGCCACTGACTCACACAGCTTCCACTTCTGGAAACGCGGCCCAAATTACTCATTTAAGCACACCACTGTTGGCAAAACATGGCATTCACCCCCAAATTGCGAGGGAGCTTGCTACCATTCAGCGAGTTTCCAGCACGGCGTACTTTGGCCCCATCACACACTGCTAATCTCTTCAATGATTTATGTGCTCTTTTAAGTTTTAATTCTCTCTCTGTCATGAACCTTCCTTACTAGCAAGTTGACAGTTTAAATTAGTGTTTAGACATGGCTTTCATAATGTCAGCTTTTGTTTTGTCTCAGTCATCTGTTGGAATTCCTTCCTTTGTATCTGAAGTGACTCATGACAATAAATGACTTCTTTCTTCTTTTGTTCTTAATCGGGGAAGAATGGAATGAACCATGCAATATTTGTAAAAGAGCAGTCTTAATTAGTCCTCAGCTGTAGCTAAAGATTCTTGTCTTGTCTCTTTAGCATATTAATGCAGGAAGCCATGCGTTCACGTGGGCAATTGCCATGTTCCTGAAAAGCCTTGTTACAAGCCAAATTCTCCAGCGTAAAGGTATTCCCCAGCCTGGCTTGTGGGCTGAGCCCTGCCAAATGAGGAGCCTGTGCCCCGGGGGCATTGTGTGAGGCTGCTCAGGCCTGCGAGGACAAAAACGGGCACATTTTAGAGCGGTTCAGCTCAAAGACTGGGTTTCCTTTTTCTTTTGTGCCTCTTAAAGATATAAACTCCCTGTGTGGGAAGCTGGAGCCTCACCTCGAACCTCACTGTGACGTTTCCCTGTTTCGACGGTGCTGATAGTCACTGATGATGGACCACAAAATCTTTGCTATTTGCACCATTTAGGTGGCTCAAATGCCCAAGTGCTAATGAAAAGCTTGGATGCGAGTGTGTATTTTGCACTAAATTAATAGTGACATCTTTTAGGGACAAAATATGGTTTTCTTGTATGGAATTGCAAAAGATTGTATCTTGCATTGCCAGTACCAAGTTGACGAAGCCATGTTGTCTTTAATACACTCCTGGAGCTAGTGAATGGAAACAGCCTCTTTTTTTTTTTTAATTTTTATTTTTTCCCCCTGTTCGTCATTTGGGAGAAGAAAATTGATCCTTTAAGAAAGTGTGGGAAAGTTGCATTGCCAGCTCGCGTCCCCGTTCGCTGCGCGCTTTCCTACTCCATGTAGGGCCATGCCCTCGATGCCAAGTTATGCGGTAATCGTAAAATGCAGCTAAATAAAGGTTTAGGTTGAGAGCTGAATTTTTACTGATTGTGTTTTGAGGAAGGGCTACAACGTGGGTCTTGGGATGTATTTGTAGCTGTTGTTGAATTATGGGCAGTAAGTCCCCTCCTTTTCCTGAGACCTTGCTTGCCCAGTGGTCTGGGAGCATGGCTTGCACCCTTGTGTTGCTGGGAAAGGTTTAGGTTCCCATTTGATGACATGCTGCCCATCTGTCTGTCTTTCTCTCCAGTTCATGCCTAATTCTGACATAATGAAGCAGCCTGGATACACCCCGTAGAGCCTGCTGAGATGCTTCCTATTTTAGGATGTTAAAGGAGATGCTACCACAGAGCAAAGCACAACTGCAGAGGGTCAGAGGGAGGTGTTTAACAGTCAACCCATGACAGAGTGCCAAAAGAGGACATCGGGGACCAATTTTCTCAAGATCCATGAGAGCTGAGCTAACCTCCCTCCTACAGAAGACAATTGTGTTTTGCAGGATCTGACCCAAAGCGGGTGCTTCGTGGCGAAAGAAAAATGAAGCACATACGAACAAGGCTGTGATGAGAACACTGGTAAGAGCTGGGCTCAAGATGCCATTTGCTGTGCATAACAACAGCCTCTCTGAACCTAAAAACATGTGAATAACACTACAAATTCTTCTGTGCCAGTACATGGCGCTCTTTCTTTTAATGGTCTGTTTATATATACATACAGCTATTTTCCTTTTCTCCAGACCTTGTAACCAAAACCAAACACAAGGAGAAAGCAAGCAACTGGAGAAAGACATTAAAGTGTACAAAACCAACAAAGTCCCAGGGAAATCATTGCAACCTTATTCAAAGTAGTTTAAAAAGTAAGTTGTGTATCTGGATTTGGGCTGAAATAACTGCTGTGCTGCTTTCCCTCTGTGCTCTGAAGCAGTCCATGTTCCCTGTCAGTGCTGTGGTCTCATGTAGTCTCCAAAAATATGTTCATGGTAAGCTGTGCTGGATTGAAATGTCACCAGGAGCATAACAACCATGGTCTTCTCTCTGGCTCTGCCCCTTGCCTCTTGCTAATGAATGTTTGGTAGGTCAGTATTAAGGAAGTCTATATTCTCTGGCAGAGGTGATATAATTTACTGGCCTCATTGGGAAAACTGGGGAAAACAGATCATGCTTGGGATGCAAAACATCTAACATCTCACAGTGAATTTCAAAGCAAATCGTAAACTTGCAATGGCAAGGCCAGAGTATGACAGTAGAAGATGGGTTCTTTCCCTGTAAGTGAGCTATCACATCTTTATTGACTCCAAAGAAGTAATTTTTACTTGCACCACATTGCAAAGCACTGTTTTGGCAGTGCATGCTTGCTCTTCCCTAAAGTAAGAGTTGTCAAAGGATAGAAGTTCACTAATACTGGCTTTTTCTATGTCTTTGTCAAAAGTGTTCTTAGCCTGTCATCAGCTGAGGTCAAGTTTTGTTTCTATCCATGTTTATGCTGGATTGAGATGAACAGGTCCTGACCATGATCAGAATATCAGGGTGTTTGTAATGCAGAGGTTGTGTATACTTCTGTTGGAAAAGTTCTCCAAAGGGTTTATCAGTTTGGCATAGAATTAACGTGGCTGAGATTTGGCAGAAAGCCTAACAGATCTGGATGCCTTTGAAATGTAGAGGAAGATGGGGTTGATCATGTGTGGAGACTTCCAACCCCTTCTGCAAAACCAGATAGTTTCATAAGGGCCTCTTAATGTGCACTTCATTACAGCTTTCCCATTGGCCTCAGAGTCAATGTTAACCTTGGCCCCAATGCAGAGAATATTCACTTTCAGGGTCAATAAATCTTAATATGGATCAAATTGGAAGTCATGTTTGCTTACTTTATAACTCCTTTCCAGTGCAATTACTCTTTACACAATGCAAGGACATTCTGCACATTTTTCTTCTTGGCCATTCTGAGGTGCATTACTCTTCTGCTAAAAGCCCAGGGTTTCCAAGACTCAGCTTTTTTTCTCCAACGTTTTCTGTCATAGCCACTTTGATTTTGTGTTATTTATCCCCTTCTACAAGAGGCGACTATTTTTTTTCGCATCGATTCTAGCGTGTATCTGTGTAAAACGACTGCCTCCTTGTGTAACCGGTCGTATCGTCACCTTCTGCATCCAGAAATGGCACGCGGTTGTGTGGGATGCTGGAACCACAAAAGGTTTTCAGATGTCCAGGATACCGAGCTGTGTTGCTGAACCACACGACCTATTACGCAGTCATTTTCTACGCTCGGCAGTAATACGAAGAATTACTAGCACTGTGCGCTTTCCGCTTTGTGTGTATCAGCCAATACCTACAGATTTTTAATGAGCCTACAGTGAGTTGCCTATATAAGTAGTACATGGCAGGGTGTGTACTGTTCCCATAATGAGGCATATATAATGCCTGGGGCTATGGAGGCAAGAAGCCAAAGGATGTTATTATTGCCCTTATAAATTGTTTTCAAAATAAATAAGATACAGAATGCTTCACTTTGAAGGACAAAGAAGGAAGACTTGTGCTCTGAATACTGACCGGGAATGGGGGTGGGAGCAGGAAAGAGGAGAAAGAAGAGTGGGTTGGGCTGTAGCCTTTTGATTTGAGTCACTTCTGTTGTGCACATGTGAACTCAGCTTATATGTGTTGCTGGGGCCACAGCCAGGCCCAGATATGTCCAGGATGTGAAGGAAGATTGAGGGCTACCTGCTGCAGTGAGCAAAGCTAACAGAGGGAGGGTTTTGCACAGTTTTTATCCTGTTACCCCCAGGAATCCATCCTGGACCAGACTCTGTAGTTGCATGTACATACACAGGCTCCCAGGAGCTGAAATGAGCAAACTGGTGCTCTTCATTCAGGAGAATCTGTCCATGACAACCACTGATAACCAATTGACAAACAATGATAAGACAAGGGGTAATGGGTTCAAACTGGAACACAAAAGGTTCCACTTAAATTTGAGAAGAAACTTCTTCGTGGTGAGGGTGGCAGCGCCTGGCCCAGGCTGCCCAGGGAGGTTGTGGAGTCTCCTTCTCTGCAGACGTTCAAACCCGCCTGGACACCTTCCTGTGGAACCTCAGCTGGGTGTTCCTGCTCCATGGGGGGATTGCACTGGATGAGCTTTCCAGGTCCCTTCTAATCCCCGACATTCTGTGATTCTGTGATGACCTTGTTGCTGGTGTCCTGAGTGACTGGCTGGGTTGTGTCCATCCTTTTGGGCTCCTGCGTTCACTTCTTGCCTTTTGCTGCCCCACTGCCATGGTGGGAAGGTGACCAGGTTTGTCACTTGTGTGGTCAAGATAGAGAAAATCCTGGATCCTATTTTCAAAATTCAGGATGAAACAGCATCCCTTGAAAAGCAGAAGGGTCCTTGTTCTAGGACTGTTCAAATCAGTAAGACGCATCCGGTCAACTTGACGGGAGGTGCCTGTAATGATAATAATTCATAACGCAGAAGTGCTTTGCATCAGTTGCAAAGTCTTCAGGTTTGGCATTTAGGAGAAGATGAACCCCAGGTAATTACACAGGTAACAATGGAAGGCTGTCCAGTACCTGGCTTTCAAGGTGGGCATAACAAAAAGTGTGCATATAGCTTTGTGGTTTGGCCTTTGTGGAGCATCTGGTTTGGAGAGCAAGGGTTGTCCCATGCTTCAGGTGACAAATGCTGGGAACAGCTCTCAAGCGAAAGCTGTTGAAGGAAAGAAATGCCAAGGGTTGGTGTGATGTATGCAGGAAAACTGCAGAGCAAGGTGCTGAGAACATCTTACCTTCAGTGTGGCAATGGGTCATAGTCTATGGGAAGTAACATCTAGAAGTGTAGTAACCCATGGCCGTCCTTAGGTGGAAGGTGATCTCCAAGTTTGCATGTGATTAACATGACATAAAATGCACTGAAAAGGGGAAGGAAACACCATGAGCCAACACTGTTTTCTGTTGGCCCCTTGATTTCAGAGACAGAAGGAAAAGATTAAAATCATTAGCAATTGGAAAAAAACAGTTTATTCTATGCATTAGCACTACTGGCAAACACATCTTCACAGATTGGCTCAGAGATCGGCTGTTGTCCTAGTGTGCTTTTATCCTTCCAGAAGTAGCATGAGAAGACCCAGTAGGTGCTTTACACTTTCAGTTGTGAGCTCCCTGGTATTAATAAACCGGATAACTTTCCTGGGCAAGAGTTGGCCCAGTTCTTCTACAGTGTTAACTTTCTGCTCTCTTTTAGCTACTGCTGAATGTACCAGAATGCTCTCAGATATTTACAGAGTTTGGTGTATGATGGGGCAGTATCCAAATAGAGCTGGCAGCAGAAGACACCAAAAAAACCCAAAACCCAAAACCAAACCAAAACAAAAGCTGCTTTGGAAGCAGGAGGAGAAGAAGGGAAACAAAACCAAACCAAAACAACTGTCTCTCAGCCTTTGACATCAGTGTTGTCTCTCTCTTCCCTGTGATTTCTTGGCTGGTCTTGTGACTTTCACATAAAAAGGGAGAGAAGGAATCACCTTCATCCCTAGGGCTAAATTTAGAGGTAGAGCAGCGGATGCTGAGTGGGAACGTGACAGAGTGACTCAGATCAGTCCAGGAACCGCAGATGTGCACATGCCTGTTTGTATAGCTCACTTCGTCATGACAGCCCTGGTGGTATGACACAGACCTCATGGTAACTGGGAGATACTGGTATATGTGGGCAGCCCTTCAGCCAGCTCCCAGCTGAGCAAGGAGTAGAACTGTTGGAAACAGCCCTGGAGATCTTCCGGTGGAGATCACATCTGGACAGAGAAGTGGGAGAGAGGAGGATTAATGAGGTTTGTTGCTCAGTCAGTTCAGTGCAGAGGCAACTGTGTGAAATTCAGCATCCCATTTCCAGTGTGTGGTTGAACTAGATGACATGGAAGTTGCCTCTTGGAGCAAAAATGCACACATGGTACTGGTCTTGGAAAGTGTTCTTCATTAATCATCTCAGTAACATCAATAGCCCATCAGCCCAGGATGTGATCTGTTATAAAGTGATGTTCAAACTTGCCCCTTCTATACCTCTTTGCCTGGGGAAGGGGATCAGGAGCTTTGCTGAGCCATGGCCTGGTTTGGGTTTTGCCAACCTGGTAAGACTGGAGGATGAGCAAACACCACTGAAATGGGGATGGAGAGAAGCAGAAAGGCACAACAGTTTGATCCAGCTCCCATTGGCGAAGGTTGGTGCCTAAAGCTCTGTTGACTCTAGCAGAGGTTAACACACATCTCACAGGTTGTGGAGGAGTAGACATCCAGTTTAGGAACAGTTTAGGAACCTCCAGGGTGAGAATCAACTTGCTTAACATCCGGATGGTGCTTTAGCAGTTGGCTTGACCTGGGCAGGCAGTTCGTCTCTGTTCCTCCTGCCTGCAAAGCTGGGGGAGCCATTTCACCAAGAAACAGAGTCCTTAGCGAGGAGGTGTTTCACAAGCACATAGTCCCACAGATGGAGTTTCAGCAGCCCTAACCAACTGGCAAATGTTTTCCTTGTCCAAGAAGACAAGGGATTTTACTAGTAGTTTGGGGGATTTTTTTAATCAGTTATGGCTGTTGCCAGGAGGCTCAGAGACATCCCAGCTCTTCGCCTTGAGCCTGTCCCCAGGAAGATGGTCTAACCTGACCAAGAATGATCTGAAGTTCGGGAGCTGATTTCTGCCCTTGATGCGGAGATAAGACATATTAACATTCAAAAAGGAACAAAGTTGATGTTACTGGGAGGCTGAGGGTTTTAAAAGGTAAGAAGTTACTGAGAAAAAGTGTTAGACAACAGTGGTATGATGATCAGAAAATGAGGCAGGAGGGAAGATGGGGGAACTCTGCACAGTTCAGACTCTTTACTTTTTTTTTCTTCCCAGTTTCGTTTGTGGTTTCACATTTGCAGCTTGTAAAACTGTATGGAAGGAATGTGCAGCTGCGGGCTTTCGCCAAGTTGATGTCAATTTGGGTTAAACCAGAGGTCCTGGAACAGAGCCTCATTGGGACAGTGGGTGACTTACATTAAGACCAGAGCTTTCATTATTCTTCCTTCAATTGTGGTGATTCCTTGGGGACCCCGGTTCCAGGAGCAGGGCCCAAATCCTCTTACACCAGGCACACTGCAAACCAATAACTCCAAGGCAGGCCCTCCCTCTGCGGGCTGGCAGCCCTCGAGATGCTCGGTGTCCTACCATTGTCCTGCTCTGGCCTCCAGCAACGTCCTGTCCTGTCAGCAGCAGCACACGTGCTTCTCAGCTGGACCCCACCAGCGCTTGGGATTTGCTGCATCCAGGATGTTGACCACATGTTTTGTGAGGTGCCCAGCATGTCTTAGGAACGGCACAATGAAGACACTTTCCTTCCCTGGTCCCTGGGGATGCTGCTTCTGGATCATCTCTGCTGTGTGCTTCCTGCGGTCCCTGCATGCAGCCGGGCTGACACGGAGTCCCTGCCAGCATTCAGCACCAGCCAGTGCTCCTCTGCAATCCCGCTTTCCTCCTTGTGCACCCCATTTTGTCTCCGTGCACAGATAAAGAGGCAATCTTCTTCCTTTCCTTCATTCCCACGGTTAAACTGTTCACAACGGCAGCTTGTTTTGTGCAGGAGGATGACTTGCAGTTGAGGATTTCTCTTACTCTCTCTGCCCTCACATGTCGAAAAAATTAGTATACATCAGTATACAGCTGCCTTTCCCCAGGCCACATAGGGCAGCTCTTCTGCAGCATGGTGTTTGTTTGGCCGTGTATCTCTTGACTCTATAGTCTGCATGGCAAAGGGATCTCAAAGGTTTAAATGTGGCTTGACTGTGCCTTCTGTCCACACTGCCAGGTGTACCCTGACCTTGACTGGACTCACCTCCCTTCACTGTAGGCCACAAGGTACCAAGTTGAAGGCAATGCTGCTTCCTTTAGAAAGAGAGGAGAGATTGGCACCTCTGAAATCCAACGCATCCAGTCTTAAGTGCTTTAATGTTTAAGCTTGACAAGTTGTTCTCAGGCTTGCTCCCCAGTTTTTCCGCTGCTCACAGAAGGTACCTGCATGAATTGCAAAGGCCATGGTTGTCCTTGGGTCCAGACAACGTGGATGAAGGATCTGGGCTTGCATGGTCTCTGTGCTTCGTGTAGGTTTGGCCTTGTGTAACCCATGAGTTAGGCTCCTCTTTGAGGCCAGACAACTCTACCTTATTGTCCTTATCCAAGTTTTGCCTGCAGAGGCAAAGCTGGACCTTTCTGGTAGGAGGGGACTAGCTCCCCCAACTTTGCAGGTGTTCCTTCAGAAGTCAAAGCTGCTTTGACAGCTTGGTCCTCCTCATGTGCTCCTCAAGCACAACCCAAGTCTACAAACCACACAAGCCTTCATATGCCTGTTATTTAGATTCCTGACTTAAACAAAGCAGTATGATTGCTATTACTGCAGGGAAGTCATTTATTCTTGTGGTTTATTTACAGAAGGCAACATGCAACCAGCAAGTCTAATAGCTCGCCATTGTTCCTGTATCAGTCCTTGGGTTGGCAACCCTGAGCAATAGCAAACACATCATAAGAAACCACCTTTAATTATTCATATGCTCTCCAGGGGAAACAAAGATGTCTGATGAAGAGGATATAAACAAAATATCTTTGAACTGTAAATCATGACTGCAATAGCTTTGTTCTTTGTTTCAGCAGAGTTTTGTTTTATCTGAGGTCATAATTTGTTCTCAGTGATGTACTAGATTAAATTAATTGAGGTTTAGAACAATATCCATTTCCTTTTGCAAGTGCTTTCACTGATGGCATGATCTTATCTGAGTTGCTACCCCTGCAGGCTCTGTTTTCCTGACCTCCCCTTAGCATCACATGTTTTAGAGCTGTTTCTTTCTGTTCTCTCTCTTTTTTTTTTTCCTCAATGTAAAAAGAGTTGTTATTTCTTGAAAACATCCAAACTCTTTCTCCAGTTATTACTTCTTTACTATGGAGAACTGATGAGCTCCCTCTCTGAGGGAAATAAGGGTATTTTCACACAGGGAAATCAATGTTTTCAGACTAGCATCCCCAGCTGAGTGTGCACCAGACTGGCATGGGCATGTGAAAGGATTTCAGTGCAAACAAGTCTTTCTACAGCTAAGAGGTGAGCCCTCCACAGCCAGGTGTCAGCCTTGCACAGCTTGGACCTGCTGCCTTGGGGAGACCATGACCCCCCAGCTCTTGAGGCCACTATCTCCTGGGGAGATGAGATGGAGGGAAATTTTGGGAATGTGCTTTCAGAATTCCTAAGGAAGATACGTTGCTTTGCACTGGAAATAAATAAACGGTCCAACAAGAAACCCTTCATTCCTAGTGTCTTCTCCTACCCCTCTGTGTGATTGACAGGAAACAGAAACTTGGTATCACCAGGAAAACACCCTTAACACGTCCATCTAGGACAGGTTGAGCAGCTGAGGGAACTGCGGTTGTTTAATCTGGAGAAAAGGGGGCTCAGGAGAGACCTTATCAGTCTCTACAACTGCCTGAAACGAGATAGTGGCAAGGTGGGTGTCAGTCTGTTTTCCCAAGTAACAAGAGGAAACTGTCTCAAGTTGCACCAGGGGAGGTTTAAATTGGATATTGCGAAAAATTTCTTCACTGAAAGGGCTGTCAGGCATTGGAACAGGCTGCCCAGGGAAGCAGTGGAGTCACCAACCCTGGGGGTGTTTAAAAGACATGTATATGTAGTGCTTAGGGACATGGTTTAGTGATGGACATGGCAGTGTTAGGTTAACAGTTGGACTCAATGATCTTAGGGGTCTCAGTGGTTCAATGATTCTATTCTAGGTGCCCTTTAGTCAGAAGCCATTTGATCTCTGTGAGGCCTGTTTGTGGTGGGCAGGATCTCCTTGAAAAATACCTTGAATCTGTTGTGTTCTGGAGACACAAAACCCTAGAAACCCATATTTTGACCAAAGAGCAGAGATACAATTTGTTTCAAGAGTCTGATATTTGATGATGGAGGACCAAAGGAAGTTAAGGTGTTGGCCTGGTAGAACATGGCTCAGGCAGGTAGAGAAATGTCTTTTCCTTGGAAAAGGACAAGGATGCTTCTCTGGAGAAAGTGTTGACATCTACTGCAGAGCAGAACTCCAGAATAGTTGCTCTGTTGCTATTTCCATGTGTAATTACTGCAGCCTTTTCCTGTACCCCATCTCTAGCACCGGTCATGGCTGGAGGAACAGTTGCAGTCCAGATGAGCCTTTGGTTTGACCAAGTGCTGCCAATATTGTATTCTTGTGGCATGGTCTTTTATGATCTTTCCTGCAGGGCAAGGCAGCACTGCACAAGTGGGAAGGGGCTGTAACCCACCCCTAAGCTGTCATTTCTACTCAGAGATGACTATCTTGTAACTTGCCAAACTTCCAGACCTCATTGCAAGTAGAAGATGGTGATAGGTGTGGAGTAGAGACCAATAAAACCCTTTGAAGATTGTGGACATTTGTGTGCTACTCTGAACCCAACTGCTGTATTTTTCCAAGCCACAGATGACGATGAGCAACAACTGCAGTATGTGGCACAACAGCAGGAATATCTGGATGCCAGAGGAGATTTCCCAGCAGATGGATGGTTGGGCTTGGGGAAGGAGTAAATAATGCAGCCAGAAATAAAGGCTCTTCCCCTATAGCATGGGTTAGTCAGCAATCCGGTGGCTACAAAAGACTGAACAACAAAACAGTGACTTGCAAAGCTTTCAGCTCATGTAGTGAAAGCTGTGAAACAGTAAATACTCAAGGTATGGAGCAGAAGAGCTTGGTCACCGTGTCATTCTCTTGGTGATGTATCACCTGGATGTTGCTGTTTCTGCTGTTCTTTTACCGGCTAGCTCACCTAAAAAGGGAGAAAAGGTATGGTAAGGAGTCTCCACAAACAACGCATCATCTGGAAATTATTTGCTGAGATCTGGTAATGGAGTGTTCTTATAGCCATTTGCTATAGGAAAATAAGAAGCAAAAATCATGGTGGTTTTGGTTCTCCTGCATATTAGTACAGCTATAATTAGAGCCCTTAAGCTTTAATTTCAAATGAAAAAAACGCCTGTCAAGGACCTATGCTGCTTAGTTGAGTTAGAAGTTCAATTGAATCATCCTGGTGTCACAAAAGTGCAATCCTAGAGACCAGGTTTCTGCCCTCAGAAAACTATCAGGAGCCACTGAAGGCACCTGGCATCATTCGTGCCAAACCTGTAGGGCCAGAGTGATCTTGAAGCATTAAGTGGGCTCTCAAGCACAATGCTTTCTCCACAGCAGCAGGAGACCCAACAAAGCCCTCCTTTCAACAGGAGTTTGCAGCTACCCCTAACACGAAATACCGTCAGGGAGCAGAGAAGGCTTCAGTTTTGGAGATCTCTCCCTTTCTCTTTTTCCCTGTGACGCTCATTTCTGAAGCAGATTTTCCCCCCTCCTCACTCCAGCTCACCATATTTATTTTATTACAAGCATTTTCGCTAAAACGATTAACTCAATTTAAAATTTCAACTGTTTCCTTTCCAAGGATTTTAGGAATTTTCATTATTTCCTTTGGGAATTCTGAGACTGCGGTTAGCCAGTTTGGAGTTCAAGACACAAGAAATGCCAGCACAACTGAGGACTTGGCTGTAAAAGCATTTTCAACATGAAAGAATTCCAGCGTTTCATAAAAGGAAGTGTAGTACTGAACAGATATGTTGATATAAGTAAGGTCTTAACAAAATGAAAGCCAATCTATTATTGCTTAACTATCAAAGAAATCCATTTGTAAAGGTGCTAAGCCCTGTTGGAGGAAAACAAAACCTGTCTATTTATTTGTTGTGCATTTAAATGGTTTATGTATGATTAAAGAGTGAAGCCAGTGTTACTGAGCTGGCCAGGGTTTTGGAGCTCTGTGGTTGTAGGCAAATATTAGTAAAAGGGTAAAACTTCTCTGCTAGGAAGGGTTTGCAGAGTTTAGCAGGGCTGTTATTTAAAACAGTTCTCGCTAGCCAGAGGAGAATAGGTGTTTTTCTGAAAGGTGGCCCTAAAAAATAGAATCATAGAATAGTTTGGGTTGGAAGGGATCTTAAAAGCTCCCCCAGTGCCACCCCTGCCATGAGCAGGGACATCTTCACCAGATCAGGTTGCTCAGAGCCCCGTCCAGCCTGGCCTGGGATGTCTCCAGGGATGGTTCATCCACCACCTCTCTGCCCAACCTGGGCCAGGCTCTCACCACCCTCAGGGCAACAATTTCTTCCTCATGTTCAGCCTGAATCTCCCCTCTCTAGTTTAAAACCATCACCCCTTGTCCTATCAAATAGACCCTCGGTGTTCTGGTTCTGACCTCCAGATCTAAGGGACCAATTCTAACCCCATCAGACCCTGTGAATGTAGGCTTATCTTGGCCTGCTGTTGCAGTGATAAGCCCTGTGGATCTTCCTGTTTTGCCTCATGGCAATGTTTTGAGCCATATCTTGGGTGTAGTGTATAGTGTCACCCTCTGCTGCAGATTTGTGCTGTGCTTGCAAGGTGAGGAGGGAGCCCCAAGTCGATAAATCACTGGTGGGTAAGAGCCAAATTGCTTTGGTTTCCTCTTCCTGGAGTAAACAAAGTGCTCCTGGCTCAGCCATGGTGAGATTCTTCTGCAGGAGCCAGGACTGGAGATACCCACATCAGCTCTGCACGGATGCGGAAATCTCTCCCTAAGGGGAATCAATAGCAGAAAGCTGTCCCATGGATTCAGCCTGTGTGTGCTGCAGTGGTCCCAGGATGTGGCTATGCCAGGGGCAAGCACTTGACCCCACATGTGGGGCTGCTCAGTCTCTCTTTTGGAACTACAGCCAAGCCCCCATCATATGGCCCTTTCCTATCCCATGGCCTGAGCAACACAACTCCCCGAGAGCTTTGCAGGGTCAGGATCCTGCCCTTCTCATTTAAGGAGCAGGGAAACAGAACAGCTATGTTACCAGGGGGTCCAAATGGTGCCACTGTAATCATAACGGCCTGTGCCTTGTCTCATCCTTCTCTCCCTAAAACACACTGGGGAGGTAGAAGGAGCATGCTGTTTCTTGACCCTGCCAGTGAGGACCTGGAAAGCCATGTGAGCAGAAGATGGGCATCTCAGGATGTTTGGAGAGGTGTCGTGCTTTGGCTAATGTCTTTTTTGGCCAACATCTGCTAGTCAGGACATGGGCTTGGAGACTGGAGATGCTTCACTTGGGAACTTCACTCGGGTCTGCTGAAGCACTGATAATCCTGCTGAAAAGTGACCAGAAATCCTAGCTGCACAATTCTCCCAGCTTCCCTTTAAAAAAAGGACGCCAACGTTGTAACATAAACAGGATGCCGGAGTCTGATCCAGCGCAGTTCCCGATGGAAACGAGCGTGCTCCCATGCTGTTCTGACACACCACAAGCCACGATGCTTGTCAGCAGGATGACAGTCCTGAGCGACAGCTCATTTCCCTCTGCTCTGGGAGTTACATCGCCCTAAAATGAGGCCCTGATACAGCCCAGCACCAACACAAAAGTTTACATCTTGCCGATGCAAGAGCTTTGCTGAGCAGCAGTGTGTCTGTCCTGGGGCTGATGCCTCCGCTTTCTCTTTATTACTGCTTCCCACCTTGCCATCAGGGTGGTAGCACCTGCTAGAGATGGGAAAGGGAAAAAAAGGGCTTTTTCTGCAAGTTTTTAGAGCCAATGTGCCAATTTGGATTCTCAGTCTTTGGGCTCCCATTTTGCCATCTCACCAAAGCGCCTGGTTTACTGACCCTCCAGCCCAACACCCTCTTTTTGCAAATCAACTCAGTTTGTGGAGCCTGTAGCTGCTCCCCTAAAAACAATAATTCAGAATCATTCCTAGAAAAAAAAACAGAAGACACACCAAACCTCGCAGCCTGGGCCCCTGCTCAGGAGGAGTTTTGCGGAGCCAGATGTGCTGCCACCAGCAAGGGACACGAACAATAGGGACTTGGTGGGAGGCAGAACAATGAGGTTGGCAGCAGGCGCTCAGCTCAGGAAAGTACATGGGAGCTCTGGGAGCCAGCGACTGGGCACACATACCTCTCCAGAGCCTGAGAAGCTGCAATTTAACCGAGTCAGGCAGATATTTGGGCGATTTTCTCCAAGTAGAAAGTGCGCTCCTAGCAAAGGGCACCAGATAACGTCCCAGTAGATGCATCCTCAGCCCCCAGTGTAGAACTGGGGGACCCTGCGGGATGGTTCTGAGGGGTCACCGAGCTTGTAGGAGGGAAAGCAGAGGCAAGACCCCATGGAAAGCAATCCTGGACGGGTTCTTGGGCCTAAGCCCAGCTCTGAGCACAGGCAGTGGTGGTCATGGCCAGGCAAAGGTGTTGGCAAGTTCTCCATGTATGTTCACAAATGGGAGAAAAACATGGAAACTGTCAGAGACAGCTTGGAGAGCCCCCCATTAATGTGCTCCCGTGGGAAAGGTCTTTCTGTTCTCCATTCAAAGTCTCCCCCTTGCCTTGAGTGGTATCTCTGATGGCAAACAAACATGAAGAAAGGTCAGAGTTAAAAAGAAAAATAAAGATAAATGCAACAACCAAGCCCCAAAGGAGGCCCCACACTTTTTTTCTTTTTTTCCCCCTTCTTCTCCCGGCACTAAAATTGCAGGTAATCCTGGTTTTATTTTCCTGTAACTAAAATTGATGATGATGTCATGTGTGTGGCTGAGCAGAGTAGTTTTCCGACTGGGCAAGTGAAGCTCGAGGATGTATTTAGTTATAATTTACTCACAGCAAAAAAAGCTTTGGGGCCAGAAGTTGGGCAGCACTGTACAGCAGATCAAAAGCCAACAGGGCACAGGCCTGCTCTGGCTGGCCCTGAGGCTTTTTGCCCAAAACCAAGGCTTTTGGCACCAAAATCCAAAGGACCGTCCATGCGGGAGGTGGAAGTCACAAGGGACTAACAACTCCCACTTTAGGGGTTTGGGATACCCCTGTTTAAGGTCTGTGAGTAATAGGGCTGTCTGGCCACCAGAAAAGGTAATAACCACTCGTTAGAGCCCTGGAAATTGGGTGAGAAGATTTGCATCTCAGTTAATGGCCACCAACAGCCAAGTTGGAGTTTTGTTTTCACATCATAGGAAAAATACTAAGTGCCAAGCCATGTGGTAAACCAAAATAGCTTATGAAGTGTGCAGGTTTTGGGATATGGATAAGGATGAACCAGGAAGAAAAAAAAAGAGAGTGGTTTTATATATAGATACTGAAAACCAAATAAATCACGTGACTCATCCCAAAAAAAGCTTCAGTGAGAAGTTTGTGTCTGGGATTAAGAGCACTAGTCATTACTTTAACTATGTATGGTATGTTCTCTTTTTGAAAAATGTGTACACCAAATATTTCAGCCTTTTCTCATGGAAGGATCCGGATGGCAAAAAGCTTTTAGTATTATTCAAATGTTAGCCTTTCCAGGACGATGCTGGCTGGCCAGCTATTTCCTATAATTCTATATTTTGCTGTCTGTACCTGCATGGTGTCCCCCTTGACTCTGTGTGGGTTTTCTATGGGGTCTTTTGGAGGAACATTCTTTCTCCTATTAATGGGGCTGAAATGGGGGCCTGATCTGAGATGCATCTGGTTTTCTCCTGTGATTTCTGCTAGGCCTGGCTGAAAAACTTCAAAATATTTTGATGGGGTTTAGTGTGTTTTGGGTCTGCCAGACTTCACCTGCTCTATTATAATTTGATTCCCCACTGGCATGGTTCCACAGGGGACTTTGGGAAGATTTTGGTGTGATGCAGCTCTTTCCCGAGTGTCCCATCATGGGAACAAGTAGAGTTGGCGTGGTGTGAATGTACCCACTTGACATCACTATAAAATCATAGAATCACAGAATGGTTTGGGTTGAAGGGACCTTCCAAACTCCCCCAGTGCCACCCCTGCCATGAGCAGGGACATCTTCACCAGCTCAGGTTGCTCAGAGCCCCATCCAGCCTGGCCTGGGATGTCTCCAGGGATGGTTCATCCACCACCTCTCTGGCCAACCTGGGCCAGGCTCTCACCACCCTCAGGGCAACAATTTCTTCCTCATGTCCAGCTTGAATCTCCCCTCTCTAATTTAAAACCATCACCCCTTGTCCTATCACAACAGGCCCTACTAGAAAGTCTGTCCCCATCTTTCTTATCAGCCCCTTTTAGACATGGAAAGGCGACAATAAGGTCTCCCTGGAGCTTCTCTTCTCCAGCTGAACCCCCCAACTCTCTCAGCCTGTCCTCCCAGCAGAGCTGTTCCAGCCTTGGATCATTCCTGTGGCTCCTCTGGCCCCTTTCCAGCAGGTCCATGTCTGTCCTGTGCTGAGGACTCCAGAGCTGGATGCAGAACTCCAGGTGGGGTCTCACCAGAGCCTGAAGCCTTATGGGAGAGGCATGAAGGCTCATGGCAGCTCCGCTAAGCCAGTGCAGGACCCAGGAGCCTGGCATCCCAATTGTTCCTACATCTTTCTTAGCATTTTGCCCTGGGACACCTCTTGCTGCAGTCTCAGTTTCTTGCTGTCTGGGCAGCTCTGAAAGAGTCATGCAAGCGATGCTGAGAGCAGGATTTGGCCCCTGGTCTGTCAGGTTTATGGATAAACCAAGCTCTGGACTATTTATATAAATGGATAGAGGGCTCTCCAGGACTTCCAGTGTTCCCAGCTGTCCCAACGCAGACACTAAAAGGGACATCATGCAGGAAACACATGAATAACGGCTGTCATCATTTCTGTAAAAAATAGATGGCAATATTAACCCAACTGGGCTTAACCTGTCACAGACATTCAAATGGCAGGTAGCACCACTGAACAGGCTGGATGTAGGACCGAGTTCAGGAGATCTGCTCACTTGCTCTGGTGCTGCTATGAATTGTTGTGAAGCTTTTGGGAAGTCACGTCGTGTCCTTGCCAATAAAATGGTGATAATGACATGGAGCGGCTCATCATGTGCTTCAAGTTCTGTTGACAAACAGTGGTGTAAAACCAAGGTAACGCTGTTATTATGGGTCTCAGTCAGAAAACTTTTCAAATAAAATTTCGCTCATTTGTTTGCTTGTTAGTTTTCTAACTAAAATAAGCTTCTTTTAAAAACTGGACTTATGGACTGGGCTCAGCAATTATTCACCATTCTTCATTTACAACCCCATCCCTTCCAAAAGAAGCAGTTGTTAAAATACTTTAATTGATCAAAAGCTATGTTGTGCTGGTAATGTTGCTTTGAGGACCTTTGATAAATAAGTAAGAAAAGCAATTTCTCAAATTTTGTTTGGTTCTCCCCTGTATAAAGAAGCTGGATCGCCTTGCCTGAGCGGGGATTTTGCAGGGCATGGAGCCCCCTGACTTTGCATGGTGGCTTTGCACCCCTGTGGCTTCTTTCGCTGCTCTGAGCAGCATTTGGGACTTGCAGAGACTTTGCTACACTGCGGGAGCTACATCAGTGCCAGAGTCCTCCGTCTAGACAAGCCCTTAAACCTGATTGCTTCATTCCACTACTGATAAAAAGCACTAGACATGGGAATGAGTTTTCCTCTTCATCTTTTTTTTTTCTTCTTTTCTTTTCTTTTCCCCTTATATCCCCGAGGAAGGAAGACTTGATTTTTTTCTGATCCACCCAAAAGAAACCACAGTAACCACAACTGCAATTATATATATATATCTCTTTTTAAAAAAACCCAAACCTTTCTGGCAATTCTTTCGCATTCTTTTTTAAGCTTCTTTGCTACATGTAGAACAATAAATGATTTTAAAATGAAACATAAAGGCATCTGTTTGCACTATATTTGAAATTAAATTGGATAAAGCTGAGAAGGAGCAGCTAGTGACTAATACCAAACAGTGCCCAAGTAATAGTATGACGAAGTTAATAGGACCCAGTTAAGCAAAGTTTCTTCCTAAAGCAGGAAAGACTCCTTTTCTTAGCTTCCTCTAAATGTCACACTGACTTTTTGCAAGATGAGGCCAAAATATTTATTTTCTAAAGTTATTTTTGGTAGAGAATTGTTTTAGGGTTTTTTCCCCCCTCTTTGTCCTAAGAACACGACAAAGCCAATTAGCATCTACACCAGGGGATTATTGTCTGGTGACTTGGCTGATACAAAGCCATCACCAATATAAAATTCTCACATCAAAGTATTTTAGTGACTTACTGGAGAAAACGGAGCACAAACCAAAAGTGACGGAATAGAAACATCTGGATGTTTTGCTCGGTTTTATCCCATCTGCCTATTCATTTAAGTTGCTCGTGCTCTATTATTGTTTCCAAAGAGGCCAGGCTCTAACTGGTTGATGGTTTGGGGGTCAGAAGACAGAGAATAAAAGTGGATTTGTGGCGAGACAAAATGTTGTGCTCTGGGGGATGATCTGTGACCACGGACATGGGATGTGGTAGGTGGGTGGGTGGTGGATGGACTTGACGGGTTTCACAGAGGGGTCGTGGCATTGCATCCATGGTGAGAGGTCCTCTGCTCTCAGCCCATCTCCCCCCAAAAGCTGGATATCTTTCATAGCAGTTCCTGATATTGAGACACACGTGCAACGGGTGTCTACCTTTCCAACGAACTGCCCTAAGAGATGGGTTTGGAGCCTGCAGTCTTCATCTCTGCAATCGTCCCATCATCTGTAGGCTCCCGGAGGGAGGGCAGATGACCAAGAAAGCAGCCGGCAGCTACGGTTACAGCCACAAACCTGCCGCTGAGAAACACGGTGTTGGATTTGATCTTATCGTCTCCGCAATTAAAAAGGAGTATCAGTTCCACAAAGCCCACAACCACAGCACTGCTGTAATTACAGCAGCCTTGCAGCGCGTTCATACTGTAGGATTATCCCTGTCCTGCCAGCTATAAATTATGTACTAAATACGACTCATAATGAAAAAAATGGCATCCTCGGAGCAGCTACCAAGAACATTTTAAGTGCTTGGTTATTACAAAATGATGGAGCATTTGTAATGAGCCCATTGTTATGGTTTGGTTCTCTTTTGCACTCAGAGTGGTGGTGGTAGCACGGAATTTATCCTTTTATTTTCATATGTTTCCATCTTTTTTAAGGCTTTTAGCACTCAATAAAGCTTAGATTTTCATGACAATATTCAGACAAGCTAGTTAATGAATCCGAGTCTTTAGCAATCGCAAACTGACTTTAAGTGAAATTTATATTCTGAATCTGAATATATTCAGTCGTAACTTTATTTTTTTTATCTGTTTGCCTCACAACTCAGAAGTATGAGCAGAGGAAGCACCCATAAGTGACCCTGGGGCTATTTCCTTATCTTTTTTTTAGGCAAAAGAGAAAAATACAGTGATTATTCATCAGAACTGAAGGTCTCTGTGAGATCTGGGTATACATTAGCTGTTTCTGTTCTCTCTAAGATAGCTCCTTGAAATTGCAACATCTATACTATTGCCTTGACCTGCTTATATGGGAAGACATTTCCAAAATGGAGTTAGGGAGAGGCTGTCCAAGATCAGACATTGGTGGACACAGATGTGCTCAGTGAGGAATCCACAGTTTCCATGAACCTAAAAAGTTTTGGTGTCATACGGACTAAAAACAAAGGGAAACTCAGTCCTCATGGGGCATTTTGAGGTATTTTGCCTATGACTGTTCGTGCTTTCAAAGTTTCATTGCTGTTATGCATAAAGATTTCTATTAAACATCATTTTGTGCCTCAGAGTTGGGGCAGGAGTTGGTTTGGGAAAACTTAGATTAATGAGCTGAAAATGCTCTTTTGAGGTGAGAGATGATTTTGGCCCTTTCCCTCCCCTTCAAATTCAGTGCTAAGGACCAGCCTGTGACAGGGCAAGTAGCAGGACCCGCATCAGTGCTGTCTTTTCTTTCAAACTAATTAATCTTGAGAGTTAACATGGGCGACCCACTCAGCTCTTGATTACTGCAAGTTGGGGTTCTGTGGATTCTGAGCACACATTTATAAATGAAGCTGTGAAAACACACAGGAATGATAGGGTGAAGAACAGAAAAAAAATGGTGATTTTTTTTACTATCATGCCAAGAAAGGGAAGGAAGGGAGGAAGGGAGGGAGGGAGGGAGGGAGGGAGGGAGGGAGGGAGGAAGGAAGGAAGGAAGGAAGGAAGGAAGGAAGGAAGGAAGGAAGGAAGGAAGGAAGGAAGGAAGGAAGGAAGGAAGGAAGGAAGGAAGGAAGGAAGGAAGGAAGGAGGGAAGGAAGGAGGGGAGGAAGGAAGGAAGGAAGGAAGGAAGGAAGGAAGGAAGGAAGGGAGGAAGGAAGGAAGGGAGGAAGGAAGGAAGAGAGGAAGGAAGAGAGGAAGAGAGGAAGGAAGGGAGGGAGGGAGGAAGGAAGGAAGGAAGGAAGGAAGGAAGGAAGGAAGGAAGGAAGGAAGGAAGGAAGGAAGGAAGGAAGGAAGGAAGGAAGAGGAAGGAAGGAAGGAAGGAAGGAAGGAAGGAAGGAAGGAAGGAAGGAAGGAAGGAAGGAAGGAAGGAAGGAAGGAAGGAAGATAAAATTATGTTCCCAGAATGACATAAATATCGGTGGGAACATATCTCTGGAGGTCTGTGGGTTCCGCTTGGAACAGGATCCGATCAGTGATGACTGTAGCCTTGAAAACCTCTAAGGATGGAGATTGTCACCACCTCCTGAGTGACTTGTCCCAGTGTTGCACCACCTTCTGACGATGGCATTTATCTTAATGTTGAATCTGAACCCCTTGTGCTTCAAGGCCTTGTTATAGTGCCTGCCCTTACTGAGAAGAAGCTCTGATAAAGCTATATTTGTAGCTTTTCCAGTTTCTCAATATTCTTCAGGAACTGAGGGCATGGCAAAAACTGGACGCGATTTCCCAAGTAAGGGAATCTGTGCTGTACTGTGGGATCTACAAGGAAAGCGAGACTGGGGTGTATCCAGATTCTTCACAGAGAAGGGATACCAAAATTCAGAGCAAACTCACTCCCACAGTTGTTCCTTGTCTGTGTTGCTCCTTATGGGTCTCAACTGGAGTGGTTTGGATGTGGGTCTGGATGGAAGACACTCAAATTCCTGAGTGTTTGTAGGCAGAACTGTGTTTGGGTTGGATCTGCGAAGTTTGTAGCACTCCACTAGAGCAAGCTCTTTGTTCTAGCAAATGTACAAACAAGCAAGCAACCAAACAAAAACAGAAACGGAGAGAAAGTCTGAGCTGTTCCACCAGCAGTGGGATTAATAAGTCTCATTTTCCTACAGCTTGTGATTCGAATGTGAGTACCCATGTGGATTTGATGATATTTCATAAGAGTAGATCTCGTGCTTCGATTTTTCTCTCTGGCCACCCTTTTAATTTTTCACTGACCTTGTAGGAACTTCACATCTTGAAGACCTCATCAAACCCAACTGAAAATGGCCAGGGAATTCCACAGTAATTGGTGAGGAGTGACAGGCAGATGGACACGTAATCTGATCAAACAGGGCCTTGTCTCTGCAAGAAGTTGGGTTGAAAGAGAGTGGGTGGAGGTCATAAGATATCTATGTGAAGCCTGTGTTTGTTAACATATATAATAGATGGGACCCTGTCTGCCCCTCAGCAGAAGAATTTGTTGTTCTCTTCATCAGAGGTGTTGTAATTTTTAAGAAGAGGAGCAATTGAGAAAGCAGAAGAATATGTTAGATGGGAAGGAGTTTGTAGATTTGGGACCATACTCATTCATACTTGGAAATCACTGACCTCAAGGCTGATAAATAATTTGTTCGAGAGTTTCAGGGGGAAAAGAATTCTTAAAATTAAAACAGTGGATGGGGGAAAACTGTAGATGAAGAAAAGGGATTAATTTTGTCTGCACCAGGACAGCCATTTCCTTCCTTCCAGCCGAAAACCATGAGGCAGAAATTGCAATTTCAGCAAAAAAATACATGAAATGAAAAGCATGTCCACATCCATAAGTGTCTGCTCTGACACAAGGAGCGAGATGGTGGCAGGAAAAGCCAGTCTGAGTGAGATAGCAAACAAACAAACAAAAGCACTTTGAAGGTGGGTGGCTTCCATGTCAGGCTGTTTGCCATTGAATAAAACAAAGTCATTCTGTGGTTTGTAATTTAGCGGATGAAATGGGAGCGTATGGGCCTTTGATGATGGGTGTGGTTATACGGCATTTAGCAATTTGGAGTGTCCTGCTAAGTATGGAGCGGTCCCTATTGTAGCACTTTGGTCTGGCCTGAGAGATGCCCAAAGTGTGAGTTCGGGTGTCAGCTAAAGTGAAAGCAAATCTCTTCAAAGCAAGAAGGAGCTAAAGCAGAAAAACTGCTGAAAACAAAAAAAAACAAAACAAAACCAAAACTAGAAGCCCCCCAGAAACCCAAAAAAACCCCATTCTTCTGAGCCTGTGGAGATAAACTCGTGAGTTAAAGGCTCTGCCTGGCTACTCTTGTTCTCTTCTCCTCAGGAGCTTCCCAAAGAAGTCATTGGCACGGTGGTGCTTCCCAGCATGGGGTGACAGAGGAAACAATGAGTCAGGTGAAGAGTCCCAGAAGAGCGTTTCATAAGCCCTTGGAAGGGAAACCGTGCAGCGCTGCCTGAAATAACTCTGGAGTTGAGAAGCAGAGAACTCGGAGAGAAGCAGCCAAAGCACACTGGCTTTGAGGAACATGGCCAAGCATGGTGAGGGAAGCACAGGACCGGGTGATGAGCTTACCCATGAGAAGGACAGGAGATGCCAGGTGTCTTACAGGGCCAGGCTCAGTAGGGGTCACCCCAAATCCTCTGTTCTCTGAGTCCTTGGTCACAGTGATGGGGGTAGAAACAAAGACAGAGGTATTGAGTTGCTCATAACATGCTTTAGGCTTGCACATGGGGCATGGAAAGAGGAAGACCAAGATGACCACTGGTGAGGACACAGCACTTGTACTTGCCAACCACCTTGTGTCCCTGCATGAGAAGGAGGGTAAAGAGAGAGGGGTGAGAGGGAAGGGAGAAGATGGAGGGGAGGCTTGGAGCAGGGTTCATCCTGCTGAGGTCAATGTCATCCCAGCTCATCTGGGAAGAGGTGGAAGAACCCCACCATGTCATCCAAGAGGGACTGAACCACGGCATTTATATTCAGTGTTAACATAAATGAAGAAATGCACATTGAAGAAGAGTGCAGGGCTTCAAAAGTAGCCTGGCAATTTTTCCACCCCAATATTTTATATTTATTATCTCTTTATATGCAAGTCGCCTAAAATGATCAGCTTCTATGATCATATTAATAGGCGTTTGATACATTTTGGAGACTGGAACTTTCAGCCTAAACCATACAAGCTCCCTCCTGTGGTATAATTAAGGTGTATCAAGCAACTATGTATGTTACAATATACTCCATAATTCAGCACAGGATAAAGCCATCTGCCATGTCAGGACTCATGCATAAGAAATTTAGCTGTGGATCTTGCACCGGCAGTGTAAGGATCAGTTACAAGATTGGGGCTTCACTTCTTTGCACGATACTGTGACAGAAGAGAAATTAAACTGTAGAATTTAAAGTCAATCCAAATTGTATAAATAGGCACTGCAAAAATTCAGAGCTGCTGCTAACCACACATGGTTTAGGCTGGACTTCTAACTTACATGGCAGCTCCTTGCTAGTATAGGTACTTCCAAGCCAAAACACGGCATTATTGGTCATATGGTGTGTGGAGAGCACCAACTGTCCTTGCTCTAATTGCAGGGAAGGGATTGAGGATTAGGAGTTCTCTGAGTGCAAGAAAGCTGAGAGCTTGATGTTGTCTCTACATACTTCAAAGGCTGTGTTTCTCTACAACTCATTAATTTGGGTTGGAAATCTCACAAAAGCCAGTTTTCCAGAAATTCTGTGTTCTGGTTTACCCAGACGATGGCAATTGCAAGTGAGAGTAGACCTTGGTCTGGGCTGGAAAAAAGTACAGAGGCAGACAAATATGATATTGGTGTTCTGTAGTAAGCAAAAATAAAGACCTTTGGCCAAAAGAGTGACTCCAGTAGATAGCACCTCAAGAGGACTCATGACTCTTTCTGTGCATCAGCCCCAAGGTAGGATCCAAGGACACAGGCCCCCGAACAGGTACAAGGGTGCAGTCTGCCCATACTGAGTTACCAGGGGTCAATTAACACAAATGCAGAAGATTATAATACATGTACCCACAATCCACATGCCTGTAGCGTAGATTACCAAAAATACACTTCAACCTGCAAACTCATGATTTTGACTTTGAGAAAAAACTTCGTTCACCCTCTTCAATCAATGCTGTCCAGGAAGAAGATCAGACCTGTGGGAAGATGTTAGACACAAAAAGCTATAAAGAAACTCATCCCTGCCTGCCGAGACCTGGCCAGCTCTGAGGAAGCTTATGTGAGGCAGGGAGAAATGTGTGATACATCTTGAAAGAAAACTTGAAAGGGTAAACTCACACACTGATACCTCACTGCATCACATTGTGGAACTTTTGACCACAGCTACTGGGTTTATATTACTTCTCCTGACACCAATGTCCAAGCCCCACTCCCCAGGGTGTTCCAGTCCCAAGACACACACCTTCCATAACTGGGAGTTTAAACAAGTCACGTCACGTTTCTAAGCCACAGGCCACCTTCTGTCAGGTGGCACAGCCTAGGGACAAGGTCTGGCACTGATGTGGAAATCGAGAAGAGATGGGCCATGACTCAGGGCAACTTGGGTCGTAGAATCATTTTGGTTGGAAGAGACCCTCAAGATCATCAAGTCCAACCATAACCCAACTCTAGCACTGAACCATGTCCCTAAGAACCTCATCTATATGTCTCTTAAACACGTCCAGGGATGGTGACTCCACCACTGCCCTGGGCAGCCTGTTCCAATGCCTGACAACCCTTTCCTTGAATAAATGTTTCCTAATATCCAATCTGAACCTTCCCTGGTGCATCTTGAGTTAATCAAAGGCTGAGTCTACTGTCCTCTGGGAATATCACACTGCCGGAGGGTGGTAACGTTCGAGTCACCTTGGATCATTTCCAATGCCTTGCCATGGCAGGAGGCGATACCAGTGAGCGAACAGCCCAGGTCTCGAGAGTGTTGCATCAGATCCTGGTTCTGATGTTATTATACTCAGTAGTTTTGGTCTATTCACTTCGATTTTTCTATGCCTCAGTTGTTCTGGGTGCAAGGCAGAGATAAACAATGCAGTTTTCAAGCAGAAGTGCATTGAAATCGGTGAAGTCTCACCTGTGTGAAGGCACTAGCTGTAAAAAAAAGAATCAGGCCCTTTCCCTTGGGAGGCAACATTACAAATTCCATTTAGATTATTTAAAAAACATAGCGATTTGGTTACATAACTAAATCCAGGGCAGAATGAACCAGAGTATTTTGCTTAAAAGGCCAACATGTAAACTGGCTGTTTTGCTTAAAATAAACAGGACTCTCCAGAGGACAGAATTTCTCACAGTCTCCTCTGGGCTGGCCATGTTCCTGCAGGACATTGCTCCAAAGCTAAAGGTTTAGATACTCTACAGCCTATGGCGATATGAACATGTATCGCCTCCAGCTGGTGAGAAAAATTGAAGGTTATTAACTTTTCGCAGGCAGGATGAGGCCTTCAGAGAGAGAGTGATTCTGACTGCACAGCAACAAGTGGTACGTTAAAAAGTCTGTGCTGATATTCATTATGAAATTACACCATGGGCAGTATCCCATGCTTTGCTTCAAACTTCTCTCAGGAAAGTCATTAAAATTAAGTAACATGTGGCTGCAAAGCTTTTAATTTCAGCGAAGCACTTGGATTTGCCAGAGATACCCATGGTTGTTCTTCCTCCTGATTAGATAGACCTCTGTCTTTGCCTAGAGTTCTCTGCTGGCAATGTCGCAGCACCCTGCTAGAAACGTGATGTTCTGTCACTGCAGCACAGGGCTTAATGAACCTGGAGAAATGGATTCAGTGAGTTGAACATTGGGAAGCGAATCAGAGCAGTATATAGCTAGGCAGCCATTTCTTAGGCAAAGCCAGATGCTTCAACAGCCCTCTGAGAAATGTCAATGCACCGAAACAGTCCTGCTTAATCCCTACCTAGAGACAGTGTGTAGACATTGCAGGTACCAATGCTGGCTGGAAGAGAGAGGGTTGGGGCTATATCTGACAAAGGTAAAGAATGGCCCATTTCTTTCTTCCAGTTCATGTTTATTTGGCTTTTATCCCGAGTGTTTTCCCATTAGATATATTTCAGTAGTAGCTTTTGACAGATCATAGAGGGAGAATCACACCTCCTGGTATAGGCATCCATCTATCCAACACTGATCTGAGAAACAGCTGTGTGCTGAGGCGGGTCTGGTGGAGGAGGGTTATCTGCAGAGAGTGGTGGTTGCTCCACTGCAGCCTATCACAGTATCACAGTATCACAGTATGTTTGGGATTGGAAGGGACCTCAAAAGATCATCTAGTCCAATCCCCCTGCTGGAGCAGGAACGCCTAGGTGAGGTCGCACAGGAAGGTGTCCAGGCGGGCTTTGAATGTCTCCAGGGAAGGAGACTCCACAACCTCCCTGGGTAGCCTGTTCCAGTGCTCTGTTACCCTCACTGAGAAGTTCTTTCTCAAATTTAAGTGGAACCTCTTGTGTTCCAGCTTGATCCCATTGCCCCTTGTCCTATCATTGTTTGCCACTGAGAAGAGCCTGACTCCATCCTCGTGGCACTCACCCTTTATATATTTATAAACATTAACAAGGTCACCCCTCAGTCTCCTCCAAACTAAAGAGCCCCAGCTCCCTCAGCCTTTCTTCATAAGGGAGATGCTCCACTCCCTTAATCATCTTTGTTGCCCTACGCTGGACCCTCTCCAGCAGTTCCCTGTCCTTCTGGGCTACTATTTTTCATAGCAGGGAGAGGCAAGTAAGAACTGTGGGCTACAACAGCTATTTGCTTTCACAGGATCCTGATGCTGAGAGAAGCTTGAGAGGGAAGCAGGACGCCTTGCAAGAGGCAAATTTAGACTAACCTATACCTACAGAAACATCCTCCCATCACCATCAGTTCATGAGGGACATTAATGTCCCAAAGCTAGGCCTTTTGGTTGCTGTTTATCTTTGTTATTGTCTTTTCTGGGATCACATGAATCCTTCCTTGGCTTTCTTTGGAAACAAAATTTCTGACCTTAAATACTACGCTCAGCTGGAGAGCTGGTAGAAGAGATGGGGACCCAGTGACGGTCAGTGTCTCCTCCTGGACCAGTCCTGCTAGCAGCCCAACTGGAGTTACTACGGCTTCAAGCCACGGAGAGGATATAGGAGGGTCCTCCACATGCATGGGCAGCAAGCGGGGCTGCAAGCACTGCTGAGAGGTGTTGCAGAAGCACACAACATCAACCGTTAAGAAAACAGGTATCACCAGTACATTACTTATGGAAGCAGATGTCTGAAGTTTTTCTCAACCCACAGTGTCTAGGCGGTCTGGTGGTGGATGTGCAAGGGCACAAACAATCCATTTGTCTCAGCATTGTAGCATTCTTTGGTCAGAGAATAATTCTGTATAATATCGTAATTAAGGCTGTGTTTCAGCGTTAACAGAAAATTCAGCTTGGACTCCTGTGACTCAGCACTGCGGCATATTACCCCCGCTCAGCTCCCTGCGAGCCATTGTCTCTTAAATTCGAAACAGAAGGCTGGAAAAACAGAGAACCCTGACCTTTTGGGAAGGATGGGCTTTGCACCACGCAGAGGGGATGGTGGGGGGAGGAAGCCTCCAATTCAGTTTACCAGCGAGGAGCTGAAACAGAGCAGCCAAAAGGATGTGGTTGAGGAAGCTGAGGGCAGCGTGGCCATGGGTGATGACTTGTGTGCATGGCGGGGAGCTGGCGAGAGGGATGTAGGTGCAGCGGTGGATTCACCGAAAATAAGGCTGGAGCCTTTGCTGTCCAATGGGTCTCACATTCGGCTCAAATCCTCCCACAGACACTGCACCAGGAGTCCTGGGTGGACATGCAGGGTACCTGTGTGAGAGTTCGGAGACTGCAGAGCATTGGCTGTTGTGGTTTTCATTTAAAAAGAAAAAAAAAGTCAAAAAACCAAAGCCAAACTCTAAAATAATAATGTGTTGAATTAATTCTGTTATCCGGGAACACTGAGTGTCTAGTGGTGAAGTCTCAGGAATGTGATGCCGCTGCTTCGCAATTCACGCTCGCAGAGCCTGGGGGTGGTGCATTGTCTTCCAGTTACATGCTGAGGGCCTGGGAAGAAGGAAAATGCATGTGCATCTCATAGGAAAGTCAAGATGTCTGTGTTTTTTGGTCACAGGCAAAGGATTAGTAAAGCACCATTAACCCTACTATAAAAACACACCAGCTAGGGCTTCTTTCATCCCAAACAGAGTTTATAAACAGACCCTTATCACTCAGAGAATGTTTATCTTCATGTGCTATAACTGGATTCCGAGAAAACAACAGTAGCTAATAAAATTAAATATGATATTTGGAGATACGTTTTCTCCGTTTAACTAACTATGCATGCGTGTATGTGTGCATGTGTGTGTGTTTAAAAAAAAGTAGCAACATTGGGATTTGGTTTAGCCTAAGCTTCCCATTCCAACTATAATTTAGAATGTTAATTTAGAAGTCTGGCTGATACACGTGGAAAAGCAGGAATGAGGTCTTCTCTTCTCTCTTCTCTTCTCTTCTCTTCTCTTCTCTTCTCTTCTCTTCTCTTCTCTTCTCTTCTCTTCTCTTCTCTTCTCTTCTCTTCTCTTCTCTTCTCTTCTCTTCTCTTCTCTTCTCTTCTCTTCTCTTCTCTTCTCTTCTCTTCTCTTCTCTTCTCTTCTCTTCTCTTCTCTTCTCTTCTCCTCTCCTCTCCTCTCCTCTCCTCTTCTCTTCTCTTCTCTTCTCTTCTCTTCTCTTCTCTTCTCTTCTCTTCTCTTCTCTTCTCTTCTCTTCTCTCCTCTCCTCTCCTCTCCTCTCCTCTCCTCTCCTCTCCTCTCCTCTCCTCTCCTCTCCTCTCCTCTCCTCTCCTCTCCTCTCCTCTCCTCTCCTCTCCTCTCCTCTCCTCTCCTCTCCTCTCCTCTCCTCTCCTCTCCTCTCCTCTCCTCTCCTCTCCTCTCCTCTCCTCTCCTCTCCTCTCCTCTCCTTTCTTCTGCTTCTCTTTCCCTCTTTTCCCCCTTTTTCCCTCTCTTCCCTTCCCAAGCCAGCTCAGAAAAGAAGGTTTTTCAGACTGTGCTCTTGGAGGATTCTGAACACCACCATAATTTATGATCACTCACTTTAGAAGCGATTAACAGCAGCAGAAACCTAATTACAGCCTCCCTGGTTGAGTGCAGTATCCTTTGGGGCTCCGGTTTTAATTGTTTTCTATTTACATTCAAGTTTCCAGGGGCTAACTGCCTAGCAAAGACCCCCAACTAACCTCTTCTACTAAAAGCTTCATTTAATCTTAATAACATGTTTATAGACCTAACCTCATTTTTCATGAGAGGGTCACGTTTGTTATCCGTGGTTGTTAGGGAAATGATTAAGGAATCCCGGAAACAGTGGAAGTTCCTACTAAGGAACTACACAAATATCTGTTAACAAAATGCTCTTTCCAGCCTGTGAACACCCATTCATGAAGACCAACAGGAGGATGCGTATGGTATACGGGATCTGTACCAGGGAGAAGAGCAGGAACTGGCCGCACAGTTCAGCTTAATATGGTCTAATTAGTCCTCTTGGCCTTGACCAAAACATAAATTACTGCCATCAGTGTTATTTTTTACTAAGGGGAAAGTGGAATAGGTTCAACCCACCTCACAGAGATAGGAAAATATTATTGTAGACAATAAATTTGTCAGTACTTTATTTGGGGAACTCGAGTGCAGTCACTCTGTCGTGCCAGCATCCAGGCAAATGCGGAAGCTTCCAGATAGAAAGATAAAGATGTAGAAAGGTTTCTCGAAAGAAAATCTCCTTCAGCAAACTGGAAACACAGATTCCACTGTGGAAGGCTGGTGAATTTGCATAGCAGGTTTACTTATTTGTATTAAAACTAGACTGACCATTCATGGGTGAAGAGCTCAGTGTGGCGGGTCCTGCAGCTCTCCAAATCAAGTATGTTCATTCAACTACAGCATGCTTACTGGGCAAGGCCACTGGTGGGAACAGACATATGATGCTACCATGGTGCTGAAGTGTTTGTGACACTTAGTTTTGACAGAACATTTAATTTGAATGAAGAAAAAAAAAAAGAGTTTATTGCAATTTTATTTCCTGTTTTTTACTAACTCTGCTTTTACTAGTTGTATTTTAGTCATCTTGATTATTGAGTGTCTAAAAAAGAGGCTTACAGTGTGGCTTGCAAGGGAACTTATAGTTTTTTTTGGAGAAGGTTAGATGCACATGTAGATTGCTGTGAATCTCTGCACATCAACTGAGCCTTGACAAAGGGAACAGTGGATGTTCCCCCAGATGTCAGGCAAAGAATATTTCCTTGAATCCCCCGAAGGGCTTTTCAGGACAGCCTTTAACTCATGAGAAATATTGAGCCAGACCCAAGCAACTTGAAAAAATTTGGTTGAAACTGGTACATTCCTCCAGGAAATTCAGTTTGGGCTCATAATTTTCTGATGAAAACCCCATTTGTCACAAGGACATTCCTGACATCTCTTCCCTGAATGGCTTGAATTCGCTTTGTAAAAACAGAGCAATTAGATTACTTAATATGTATAGTAAGGAAAAGTGCAGTCCTGCTTCCAAACCCTTCTTTGGGTGCTCGTAAATGTAACCTTCAGCCACCATCTTTTCATCATCATCTGTCCAGACAGCCTGCAGAGGACACAGGATGTTCTGACAGTCCAGACTAGGCTATAAGAAAGGGTCCCTCCATCTCAGAATCTCATTAGTCTTGCTGGAATCTGCAAAACTTAATCTTTTCAAAGCCCATTTACAGAGTTGTGGCTGCTTAGTTTAAAGGCTAGCAGCCAAACTTCCCTTCTGGAGGATGTCAGTCCCCAAGGTGTCCCCATTGCCCCCAAGGGGCAAAGAAGAGGCGGAGCAACTCGTCCCTGCTGTGAAGGTTGCTGTGTGGGTTTGGGTAGCAACGTTGGATGAAGCGGTGCATGGTCCCTATTGGGAGAGGACCAAGTTTGTCTAAGTGTGTGATGCACACTGGGCAGCATAAGGCTGGGCTGTCATGAAGCATGGAGGAAAGAATGGTTAACTGGCCCTGTGGCTTTCAATGAACTCTGTGTGCCAAAGGACACTCTTGCCTCTTTACTAACCACAGTACTCATTCCAAAAGGGAATACCAAAGCCCCTCCTTGCTTTTGGGTTGTGGTGCACAGTGCAACAACTCATGGAAGTGCAGGGCCTGCGGATCTTAAGAAGTTTCCTACCTCAGTTTGCTGCAATGATGCAAGGATGAGTCTTTCTGGACCCTGAGATGGAGGGCATGAACCATCAGCCCATTTTCCCACACTGGCCATGAAGAACAAGTGAGGCTTGATGCTTTTAAAACAGCCTTTTCTTCCCAAGTCCACTGCCCTGTCCCTTACTGCAGCCTTCTCCTCTATGAACCAAACCAACATGATTCTTCTAGTCCTTCCCTGTAGGTTATGTATATTCTATCCATCACCTCCACCACCCAACTCTTTTTGGACTCTCATGTTTCCTTTGCTTCTCCGGAGGGTCTTGAGACACAGATAAGTGCTCCTGCAGACTCCAACAGACCATTTTTCACTGAGTAACACTGCTGGAAACCCAGAGCAATCCCATTCACTGGAAACGCCAAAGTCAGTGGAGCTACTGCAGTGCTCAATGGTGGGAGCTTATCAATGTCCTCAGCAACTTCCCCGTGTGTTTTCCTCCCTTTCTGTCCCTGTTCTCTTCCAAGAGGGAGAGTGAGAAAGAGGAGTGGTAGTGTGAACCATGCAAACACATCGACTCCCTCTAGTGGCTTTAACTCCATACAGAAGCTAATGGGTCGTTCCTTCATCTCCAGCCACAGTGGCCTGAGAATCAGAGGGTCTGGGTTCATGTATGGCAAGGGACACTACTGGAAGACCTGTCATGCTGTTAGACGCTTTTGCCTGAAGAGTGAGCTGGTTTTGAGAAGAAAAAGCTCATGTGCATTAGGAGGAGAAAGCAATGGAGACAAGAGCTTGTTGTTAGTATGGAGAGGCCAGGACATGCTCAGGATCAAATACGTGGCAGCCTCTTGCTTGCAGTGCCTCTTGTAGACGGCACTTTCTCCAAAAAAGGCTTTTATTCTGATTTCTCAAAGCCCTTCTACCAGCTCTGCTTTGATTTGTGTGTCTTGTCTGCCCTATGCTGATGATTTTGTTCCGGGCTTTCATTCCTTAGCTCCATGAAAATGTACATATGTGTGACTGTTTCTTCCTTTTATACCGAACGAAGTCCTGTGGTTATTTCTGCAGCTTCAACAAGCTCAGCACCCCCAGCACCATTACAAATATCCTCTTATCTGAATGCGTGAACACAAGAGTTAAATTTGTTCTACTTTTCCTGTAAAAAAGCTTTTTAATTTTTGTAATTTTTTTTTACCAATACCACAGCTCCCTAAGGGGCACTTTTTTTTCTCCCAGAAACAAAAGAGGAGAATTGTCTTCAAATTGTAGCCACAGAGGACAATGTCAAAGACATGCTCATCAGCTAACTAGGTCCGCAGTGCAAAAATCCCAAATGTCCCCCTAGATTTCCTTGGTTCCCTGCAACCCCCAGTGCTATTACCAGTACTCGGGCAGCTCTGAAGTCTTTGCATGTTCACACTGCAGTCAATGTGAACAGATTCACACCTTCTATAAGAATATAGCTTCTTCAGCACGACTTTCTGCTGGTCTTATTCACTGGCCATCACTGGGAGCCAAGCCTGAGGCTTGACCATGGATTTGGCTTGTAAAATCCCCTAAAAAGGCTATTCTGAGCCCAACATTAGTACAGTTCACACATCCTCCTCTTGCAACATTGCCCATGGTGGTGTCTTGTCCTATCCTGGCTGTGTCTCATCCGCTCCCTCGGAGCAGTTTTTCTCACCTCATCTCTTCACCCAGGGCTTGCTCCTCATGTTGCAGCTCTTGAGTGTCTGTACCTACAAACCCTTCTCATACCTACAGCTAACCTACGGGTAACCTTCTCATACCTATACAGCTAACACTTACTGGTGGTTTCTGCAGCATACCTTAAATCACAAAATCACAGAATGGTTGGACTTGGAAGGGACCTCTGGAGATCATCGAGCCCAACCCACCTGCCAATGCAGGGTCACCAGAGCAGGTCACACGGGATCGTGTCCAGGAGGGTTCGAATGTCTCCAGAGAAGGAGACTCCACAGCCTCTCTGGGAAGCCTGTTCCAGTGAAGATGTTTTCTTCTGTCCATCAGCGGAGCTACAAGTTTGTTTAAGCTCTTCCTATCTCAACACTACTGCAATGCTGTCTCTGCCATCATTGCTGCCTGCCTAGAAAGCTCCTGCAAAGCTAACTGTCCCAGCATGTGGCTTTCACCATGTCGCACCACCAGTGCACTTCCTAGATGGTCCCCCATCTCATTTGTACCAGTCCTTTTTGTCCCTTGTCTTATTCTCATGCCATTTGTCACTTCCCATTCAAGATCAAGAAGCTTTACACAGGTCCCTGGTGTTCATCTTCATTGCATGCATGCTGGATTTTGTGCTCTCTCCTGTGCTTGGAGGAAACAATCAAAATTCTTGGACAAACCTCCTGACAAACCTCCTTTGAAGTTTCTTTAGTGACAGTGCTAGGAAAGAAATGCACAGAAGTTGGACCATGACCTTTCACAGAATCATAGAATCACAGAACTGTTTGGGTGGGAAGAGACCTTCCCAGCTCCCCCAGTGCCACCCCTGCCATGAGCAGGGACATCTTCACCAGCTCAGGTTGCTCAGAGCCCCGTCCAGCCTGGCCTGGGATGTCTCCAGGGATGGGGCATCTACCTCCATGACAGTGGAGCTGAGAATAGAAGAAATGCCAGCAATATTAATTAGGATGGGCTAATTTTTATTATTATTATTCCATGGAAACTGGAGTGTTTCAATCAGTGTGATTTCTTCTACAGAGGCTTCCTCCTGCAACCAGAGGAGATAGAGAAGCAGAGTCTCTGCAGGGTGACTCAAACCCTCTTCTTGTTGAAGAGGAGGGGGGTCTGGGCCATAGAACCGAGCTCAGGTGAGGTCGATCCCTTGAGGCTGGAGGGAGGTGAAAGTTTAGAGCTGCCTGAGCCCCAGTGCTTCTAATGGAATGGAAACTGCTTCAGGCTTTTTGAAGAGGCAGCCCTTAAATTCTTGATGTAAGTTTTGGTTTTTCTTTTGTAAATGATGTGAGCAATCCCAGTCCCTGACCAGTCTGTGTTTGCTGACAATGTAAACTCCTGGGGTAAGGGTACTTTTTCTCTCTGATTGCAACAAAGAGCTTGGCTCCTTGCTCATCCTCTCTTGGTTGGGCCTCTGGCTGCTGCAAGGGCAAGAAGACATCATCATCTTCAGTTTACAAACACAGAATCTCCTATATTTCTTGTGGCTTCCTGCTGAATCTCAAAACTAGGTCACTGAAAAACATACAATTAGTAAATCTTCAAATCGCCAGCTGAAACAATTACAACTCCATGCCTGTGCAGCAATGAGATGCCGTTGGATAACGTAATCACAGCTTTACATGGCTGCTGGTGATCACTTGGTTTATAATGATTTCATTTCCTCTCCCCCACCTCCTTTATATTTTCTATTATGTAAAACCCTAAGAACTAATTACAAGTGGGTGGATCAAAGATCACACATTTTAATTTTCCTTCCAGCCTCACCCACTCACGGTGAGGAATCCAGGATAACCCATTAAACTGTAGGTAATTGCTGACAGAAAGGGAACCATCTGCTGAACGACTTCTGTTAATTATTTTGGAACACACTAATGAGAAGAAAGTACAGGCCCGTAATGACCTTTCCCTCGGTGGCAGAATCCACTGCAAAGTAGACAGTTGTGGCTTGAAGCCAGAAGTTAATGGTTAGTATTGGCACAAAAGACTCAAGCGTACTAGTATTTATTAATTTCCCCGTAGTGAAGAAAATATTCCAGGCATTCTGAATATAAAACTTCCTAACACCTGCACAAAACCAAGCTCCAAAATATTCATTTAGAGTATTATTCAGAGTTCCTCAGAAAATGTGGACTTCACATGTTTACTTCCTTGTGGTGTTCTTTTTTGTTTTGTCACATCTGATTTGGTCAAACAACCTTTTGTTTTGTTTAGCAATGAGCAATATTTACACAGGGCTTTTTTGGCACATAAGAATCACAATTATTTCATATCCCTGAGGCACAGAGGTCGATGGAAACTTGTGCCCCTTGTAGACACGTGGCCTGGTCGCTCATACGTTTTATTTTTATCTAGTTTGTCTGTTTTAGTGCAACTGAATAAACTGGGTTTTTTCTTTGCCCTTTCCGGTAGATGCCTGCTGGGCTTAATCCAGAGCTCATGGAGATTGCTGTAAGTCTCCTCTCTGTGGAGCTGAGCAGACTGGATCACCCCTCAAAGTATCTGGATATCTTGAGTATGAATTACCCATCTGCCTTAATACTTAAATGGTGTGAGACTTCACCGTATTTCTTAATACGTTTTGCAAGAGAGCTGTGCCACTGTTTTGAGGGAAAAAAACAGAAGGAGGATATCCCACTGAATCCTGAAGAGTACTTCGGCTACAACTCTGTCCCTAGACGCTAAAACATTGAACCTTTGAACTGTGATTTAAATGAGGTGGGGAATTGCCCATTGCACAGGGGACCTGGTCTACTCTGTTTGATTTTTGCGGGGTTTTTTGATCCTGGAGACTGTGGCGTTTTAGTGCAGAAGGGTCATTTCAAGGACAGTTTCTTCATGTGTCTAACCAGGGTTTCTAACCAGGAATGCTCTTTCTAGGTCTGTGTTTGCACCCTCATTGCTCTAATAGCAGCAGGTAAAGTAAAGACACAACATAAGTGGTAAATTAAAAGCTGTTTGTGTCTAAGTCATCCCATCTGTGTCTTTTGGACAGAAGTCAACCATCTTTGAAACCACATGCATCAAGCAATTGGCTAAATGTCCTTGTAGACAGGATGTCTCCTATTTGCATTTGAAGTGCTGCACTTTTTGTTTAAAATATGAATGCAACTCACTTATACCATTTTCTTAACATGTTTACAAATAGCAGCTATTGCGTAATTGAAAATAGGTGCTAAAATACTGAAACTGTCAAAGGGCTTTAAAGCATCTTTGTGTGAAGTACAGGAGATTTATTGAAAACACCTGAGGTAGCGTAGCACCCCAGGCTTTCCCCTGCCTGTGGCCCAGCCCACCGCCACCACTGCCACCCACCACCACCTTTGAAGTCACTTCACTGGTCATAGACACACTGCAAGTTCAGGTACACACCTATCATTCAAAGGGCAATACATTATCCACATGACAGATGTAATCAGTCCCTTGGTCTCTTAGAAGTGCAGCTGTTGGTGAATTCTTTTTTGTGAATGTAATATTTGAGAAGACTTAAGTTAAAAACTGACACTTCCATTGAAATCTCATCTCCTTTGGAAAGAAGGTTCCCGTTTTCTGGCTCTCCTCTGTGTGTGACAGCCAGGGATGTGTCAAACAGCATTCAACTGACAGTTTCCAACAGAGATGCCATTAGTGAAGATGGCATGAAAATAACTCTCCCTTAGAAACGTTTATAATGTGAGCTGTTTGTTTTCGGAGCTGTGGCAAGGCCAAACTAAGAGGAAAAACCTCATTTGGGAGGAGGGCATATATTTAAAAAAGAAAAAAGATAAAAAAGATGCTGCACCTTGGGAACAGGTAACAGTAGATATGGAGGAGCCAGAGGCAGTGGGGGAAAAATAAGGGGTGAGAGAGATGCAAGGACCAGTGGTGGTCTCTGTGATGCTGGACCATTTTCACCCCTTTTGTCTACGCACGTGTCAAGTGAGATGACTCCTGCCCGGGAGTCACTCTAGCAAAGGACATTACCCCGAAGGGTGGAAAGAAAGAACTCTGCTTTCCAAATGAGTAAAGGTACCTGTCCCCTGCTGGGCCCACTGCCCAAAGTCACGGCTGAATTGGGAAGTGAACCCTGGGCCGCCCGAAGGCTCGTCCAGTGCCTGAACCGCAGGCTCGTCCTTTCCTTTTATTGGTAAAAAATAAAAATACGACCTTCTTTTGGCAGCCTTACAGAGCAGATGCTGCTTTTTAGATGACAGCATAGAAATGCAGAAAAACTTTGGGGATTTGCAGAAATTCTTTCCAACGACACATTGTCTGGCCTACTAGTGTCATAATGTCAGCCCTGAAACATGCCATAAAGCTTTCTTTCAGCAGAACAAACATAACCCCCTAGACCAGCTCTTTGACAAGTAAGTAAAACAAAGCAGGGTAATTGCGGCTGGAAACCCACCAGGCTCTTAATGTGACCTCTTGAATACTAATAGTTATTAGGGATGCAATGAATAAACGTCAAGAATATTACAAGCAAGCCGTGTTTAAGAAAAGGACTCCAGAGGAAAGTTTTGTGAACGAAAAACTTCTGAATGTAAATTACAGTAATGAGGAAAAACTCACGTGGCTCCTGGAGAGGCTGGATGTATTTTTCATATGCTGGTGGACTGAAGGATGGAGACGGAAGACTCCAAGTTGCTACGAACTACCAGATTGCTGGATCCCCTGACACAGAAGATAGAAGCCCAAGCTCTTCGTGGAGTTGCTTCATTGAGTAAACACACAGCCAGAAAATAAGTTGGTAGGGAATAAAGGGCACATGGTATACCATGCGTTGATGCAACTTAGCATCTTTGGAAGACCACAGGCTGCCTAGAAGAAGGTTTTTGTGTTATGTGTATGTGCATATCTCAATCACACAGATATGATCAGCCCCAGGTGCCTAAAGCTCTCTGGACATCCTGGTCCTTTCTCCCTCCCACCCAATTAATGGATAACTAGAGGAGGTGAAGCAGTAGCCTCACTGGTGGGGTTAGGGTTAGGATGTCTCCCAGGCAGGAAAACCACCTTATTTGGCTGAGTTTGCCTCTGCCTTTAGCTTTGGGTGTTCTAATTGTAGTCTCAGTAACTTTTCTATTTCCAACTCATTCACTCGTGTGCCAGCGCCATGTGTGACAAGTCAGTGCACAAGTTCCACTCAGAGCTGGTTTTGTAGAGATGTCAGAACTTCAATATATACAGCCAGAGACCTGAGTTTGGTAAGACCAGACTGCAAAATGCAGAATACATGCTTTGTTATGCCATTCTGGCCCAGGGTGATTCTGGTTTTGGTGAGAAGTGTCTGCTCCTCTTTGCATAACAATGTGAATGGAATTGACAGAGTAAAAGAGTACAAAAAAAAAACCCCAAAATCCAAAGAAGCTGTGTTTTGTTTGTGTACGAACTGAAAGAGGAGAGAAACAGAACCCTGGGTTTTTCCATATGTGGTCTTTAGTGCTGGAAAGAGAAGCCAATAGGCTTGGTCCAAAATAGCTGCAAATGCGTGACCACCGTTATATACCACTGGATAGCGCCTTTTAGGTTAGGCTCCTTGTGCTAATTTTTGAACTGAAATTACTCAGATGGTGTGGATGCACTTTCGGCTGGTGTTTGCATCTATATCCATTGCAAGGAATAGGTGGACCTCTGCTAGTCACATTTAATAAAGGTGCAGAGGTCTTGTGACAGCACAGCCAAAATTATGTGCAGCTTGTGCAGAGCTCTTCTCCTTTAAATTGGCTTCTTAGCTAAGCCATTTTTGACTGTGATTTCAGCAGGTCGGATATGTCAGCCTGTTTCCTTTTTCTCATTCTCTCTCCAGCATCACCAGTGATGTGACTTAAGACTTGGGAGGTAGCACTGAGGCTTGTTGGGTGGTGTATGTAAAACGAGATGTTGTTTAGTTTCAAGGCTGGGAATTCAACAGTTTAGCCACACACACTGGGTAGAAACGTTTCTTTTTATTGGTTTTGAGTGTGCCACCTTGAAATGTCACAGAGCAGCTCCTTGTCACTGTGGGAACAAGGCTTTGCTTTCTACTCTGCCATGTCCTCACCTCTTTTCCTCCTTCCTAAAGTAAACAATCCCTTGGGATTTGCTTGTTTGTTTGTTTGTTAAGTGTAACTACAAGGTTTCAACTCTAAAGCACAGGTTTAACTTCAGTGACGGAGCTTGTACAGGAATATAATGATGACCTGAAGGCACACGAACACCCAGCTTCAACAAGAGGATAAGCCAACCTGGGGCAGTCTTCTTTTGAGCCTCTGCTGGGTTCCCACATTGCAAACCCACCTCTCACCCAAGGCCAGAGGTGTCCTGCAGGGAAAGCTGTGATCAACATGGTGATGTTTGGACCTAAAATGGCAGGAGACTGAGGTCCTAATTGCTTTAATGGGTGTTTGCATCTAACTGGAGCAAACCTATGCCCTGAAGGGGCATGGGAGGAATGGCTGGAGGCTGTTTTGGTGGAGATTTTGTTGCGTGGGGAGATGGATCACCTGGGCCAGTTACACAGGCTCAGTACTGGTGAGCTACCAGAAAGGTGTTTTATCTTGTTTCTCACTTGCTGTAATTAAAGTTCACCTCTATTTAGACTCCCCCTGCACTTCAAAAAACCTTTTCTCTTTGCTAGCAAAGCTGTGACTCTCCTGCTCAGCTGCTCCTGTGCTGTGCAATCACCATCTGAGCAGGGTCAGATCAGTGCTTTCTTAGCAATGAAGTTCAGAAAGACACATCTGCCTTATCTGATCGGCCCGGAGAGCCTCGCCGATTGCTTTGTTCTCAGACATCCACACAGGGATCAAATCCCACTGCAAACCCTCCTAGGTGCAGGATGGGATCTAAGTGGATGGGAACCCAGAGAGAAACTATCAGATCTGTCTGTCTGCCTAGAAGTCCTAAAAAACACATTGGCTGCGGCATGCATACCCCAGTGTGAAGTCAGCCAGGAACAAGCCAGAGAACCTGCCTCTGACCCTGAGGACATTGCTTGAAAAATATTTTCCAGAACTCGGTGCCTGGGGACCTGCAGCTAACAAACATTCTGGAAGTGTAATCACAGCCTTTGGCTCTGCTGCCGAACCACCTACGGGAGGTGAGTTTAAAGAGAGCGGCTTTAAAGCTGTCAACATAAGAAGGAGGGAAGCCAAATTGCTTTCGTGCTTGCGTTCGCATGCCAACTGGTTTGTCATGGGATTGGTATGCAGCAAAGATAGAGTTGTCTGCAGAAAAGCTGTATTATTCTTTTTTTGGATGGGTCCACTGGAGATCAGTCAGGGCCCACAGTAATTTCCTGAGGGGACAAATCTAGCCCTGAGATAGGCCACTGGCTCCTCAGTGGTTGTGTGGAGCTTTGTGTTGGGTCAAAAAGTCAGCCTTTGAGGAGAAGAGCTGGAGAAGCCTTCCAGGAGTGAGAGCTGATAAGACAGCAGCTCCCCAGCTGTGCTGTGGCCACACGGTGCCGTGTATGTCATCAGAGTAACGAGAATTAATAACCCTGGGCCAGACTCTGACCTTTGCTATTCAGTCATATATCCCTGGCAGTTCCACCAGCCTCTCTGCTGGTCTCCTTGGCTCCCACAGCCAGGGTTGGGGACACCAGGTCCCTCTCTAAGGCAGGCCCGTGGAGGGAAGGATGTAGCACTGGGGGGCAAGATGAATGCCAAGGGCTGTGGTCCCCTGAAAAGCATGGAGCACTCTTCCTCCTGACATCTGAAAAAGGGAGACTGGAAGGACTACCCAGCCCAGGATGCAATGTTCTGTGTTGGTCCAAGAGGGACCACTTAGATTTGGGGAGAATGTGACATAATGGGTCAGAACTCACAAGCAGTGGTACATATGCTTGCTAGAAGAGAAATCCCTGGCCCTAGACAAAGCCTGTGGTATATTTCCACAAGGGACCAGATGAAACTAAGGTCAATCACATTAACAGGAGCTTTTCCAAATGAAGAATTTCCTGGGTGTCCCTGCTGCTGGCGCTGGTGAGCGTGGAGCATCCTGAATATTGGCCCTACTGATGTGAGCTCTGTCCGTGGGCTGTTGGGGCATGCAGAGCCTGAGTGACAAGTGATAGGGACAAGGTGGCTCCGTGCAATGGTGAAGGGACACCTGCCCTTTCCCTTGCCAAACAATGATGGGAGGATGGGCAAGGTCTTCCCCCTGCAATCCCTCAGTGCCCTTTCAGGTTTTTTCTCCAAGACGCAGACACACAGACACTTGAGGTGACACAGTATTTCTCTCAACAACCCATTAATTTCCTCAATAACACACACTAACATGAGAGTGGGAAGGGGCAAATGGACTGTAGAGAAGCAAAGATCTACATTTATGCAGCAAAAGCCAGGGTTGAAGAGTCCCCAGCCTGTGCTCAAAGAGCTGTGTTTGTGATTTGTTTGAGGATGGGGTGTTTGCGTGGTTCACCTGCTACCAGCTCCTCAGGCACCTTGGGGTAACATGTCCCATGGCTGGCCAAGCCACGGATGGACCTGACAAATTGTCCTCCTACACAACCCCATCCAGGCTGTAGCTCTGCAGCAGATGTGAAGCCATAGGGCTTTCCTCACCCTCTCCCAAAGAGGTGCCTTCCCAGAGATGTGTGGTCAACATCCACCACCTTTCCATGCCTGGTGCAGCAAGGACAGCCGTGTGTGAGCTGGCAGCCCCCGCCGCCTCCTCTGCAGATGTGGCTGCTCCCCGGGCGATGCTCAGCCCACACCCTGTGTCCCCGTCCTTCGGCGAGATGTTCCCACCCTCCAGCTGGCCGGGGATAGCCGCCAGCTGCCTCCGTGAGTCAGGAGCGCTGGCTCAGCCCGTCCTCACCTTTCGGAAACATTGGCAGCCGCTCACAGCCCGCCCCGTGGGACACGGCTGTAGGAACATTTTCTCAAATAAGGTCTGCAATTTGTAAAAGGTGTGGTGAAGAAAGGCAGGCGGAAAACGCAATCCTGGCTTCCGTGGGGCACCACACTCGAAGGGGAGGGGTTGAACCCACGGGTATTGGGGATGGTGGATTTGTTAAAGTCCTGTTTCCTTACACCACTGTTGCATCATTGATTAAATTAGGAAGAACCAAGGCTGGCTCAATAACTCCTGGGTTTATTGGGGTAGATGAATTGAACGGTTCTTATTTAATGGAGGTGATCTGGAGGTAAACCATTGTGCTTGTTACTGGTTAGAGATGCTCAGATGAAAAACACGTGTAGTGCTGAAGGGCTGGGTAGGGACTTGTTAAGCCCACATGTTGCATTGTATTTTCTCTATCAGTCCCAAGCTGCAGGCACTTATGGGGCCAGACACACTCCCTGATGCACAATTCACTTGTAGACCTCATCTGGGTTTTCCCCTGAAGCACAGAAGACTCTGTAGCCCCAGTGAAGGGGGTGGAGGGGATAGTACCAGCCTGGTGAACTCTACCAAGGATGGGGATGGTGTTGCTCCTCAGACATGAAGCAAGGACATTTCCTTCCACCCCAGCTCAGACTGGAAGGATTGGCAGAAAGAAGAGGTTTTTGATCCACTCTTTAACATGCGCTGGTACTGTGCCTACAAGATATCTGGGCATTAGGACTTTAGGACACAAGTATTACCCTCCTGATTTATTTTTTCTGGGAACATGCTACAGCTTGTACTACAGAGGTCCTGATGTTTTCTGGGGTACCCGTGAGTGCTGTGAAGCTGGAGGCCCAGGGACACACAGGCTAAACCTCTGCCCGCCCAAGTCGGCTGGTACAGGTGGTCCCTTCCCATTCTCAGTTCCTGAGATATTATATCATATGATGTGTTTATGCATCTGTTTGCAATCTTGTGGAGGTTGGTGTGGTTTTAATTAATGAGCAATTGTTTTTGTGGTTGTTGTGCAGCGCCCCGAGCGATTCAACAGGGGTGGGGGTGCTTATAAATAAAACAATTATTATTACCCAACTTCATTAACATGCAACACCGCCATTCCCTCCTCCCATCCTGCCCCCTCGCTGTTGTCTCTGTCAGGTGGGTCTGGAAGGGAGAAGAGTTGGCAGAGCCCATCTGCCCTGGGAAATGTCATTGTGGACTCTCTGGTGTCCCCTAAGGGCTGAGCCTTTCCTTCACCCAGACCAGAAATAAGGTTTCTCTCTTCCAGCCATTTCCACAAAACTTACAGAAACCAAATTCTTTTTGAGAGTTTTACTCATCTCCAAATTGGGCTGAAATCATCAACAGATTAAAAACTAATTGCAACAGATAGATATTGCATATATACACCTGTGCACTGCAACCATATAAATTCTGATTTTGGGGGGCAGGAGGAGGGGAATGAGGCCCAGAAACGTATATAGATACGCAAAACCACATTTAGGCAGAGTTTAGTACCTGAGTTCCTAAACAGCTTCCCAGAGGGGCTCTTGGCTGCTCTCAAGGTGCTGGATGCTTGTGTGCCCATCAGGCGTTGCAGCTGGTCTGTTCCCCATGACCTGCTTCAACTCAATAAGGGTTATTCCCAGGTCTGCTTTTTTACTGCCTGCCGCCTTACAGCTCCTCAGGCAAAAAGGGTCCCTGGAGCCTCGTGTTCTCCCTGCTCCAGAAGATTTTATAATTGCTGGTGCTGCAGGACTTTCTTTTTCCCCAATAACCAGAGCAATGCAATATAAAATAGCGTGCTCAGCCTTGCACCTGATGTGAAGGTGGGGTCTGTGCCTACCCCCACTGTTTTGCATTGTATTTTGGATTTAAACTGTCAGGTGGGTATTACACTGGGGCAAATCCCAGCTTAGGACTCTCCTTGTGCCTCTCCAATGAAAGGGTTGTTAGTGCTGTGGCTGCAACCTCCCCAACTAAAATAAACCAGGGCCCCTATGTGACTCCCTGGCAGCCTGTTCTTGCTGAGCCCCGTGATGGTGAGGACACCTCCCTTGTCACCTTATAAACATGTGCAGCTCGTGTCCCCTCTCCAAATCAGGGAATGGTTTTGCTTCCCTAATCACCAGGACCCAAAAGACTTTTTAAAATGCAACATCTGAGCCTCTGAGCCCTGAGTGGTATGATGGGACATGGCAGCCCAGCGATGGGGTGACTGTGGGAGAATATGACTTGGAGCAGTACCCTGATGGTGGTGGCATCGCTCTCCTTGTCACTGCACGGCCATAACCATTCTCTGACTCTGGGACATGGGAGACTCAGCTGAATAGCATTTCTTCAGAATCCGGGTGGTTACTGGCCCTCAAGGTCCCCATCTTTGAGGATGGACATGGCCCAGCCCTGACTTTTCAAGGGCTGGAGGGAGCAATAGCAGAGCCCAGTTGGCTTCTCTCAATCCATGCTGATTTGCCTGGTTCTTTATCCTTGAGCCAGGCCACACTAACTCACATAAAACCAGGGGTTTTGGGAGAAGCAAGCCCTGTGCTCACATCATAGAGAGACCCAGACATGCTCCACAACCACACTACACTGTGGAATAGGACTGTCCCATCAGGCAGCTCTGCTCGACCCTTCACACACGTGTCCTCTCTGGGGAAGGGTGGCAGATACCACCACATCCTGGTTTTAGAGCTGAAAAGGCATGTCTGGTTGTGCATTGGTCAGATCCAGCCACTCAGGTCACCCTCAAGGTGTAAGTAAGTGTCTCAGGAACTGTATCAGTCTTGAGGCATCAGCTGGAACTGGAGGAGCTCTGCAGAAACCTGAGATGTCTAGATGCTGGGACAGCAACCTGTGCCATGTTTTTTGTGGGGGACAGCTCAGATGTTCAGAAAACAGAATCTTTGCTCTTTTTCTTCTTTACAGATCCCCCATCCCAGCACCTTGTGTGGTGGGAGGTGCACCGTTTCCCAGCCCCTCTTTTAGTAGGTGACCGAGCCAAGCTCTGCAGTGACACAGCGGGATGTGGGTAACATCAGCTCTCCTGTAGCTCTGAACAGGCAGGAGCGACAAGTGGCCGTGCTGGATGTTGCTCCTGCTTTTAAGGAGGATGATCAGCAGATCAGCAGTGACCAGTGGAGGAAGTTAAATGCAGAAGGGGAACATGGCTGGAGGGCCAGGGCTGCCAAACCCTCCTCTGAAACACGTGCTGATCCAAGGAGAATGCTATAGATTATTTCTGTGTGTGCGTTCGCCTTGCCAAATATAACTACGTAGCGGGAGGTTGCTCTGTTCTTAATTGGGTGATGAAAGCCTCTTGAGGAGGCCAAGACCGAATGGTCAGAAGCAGGGGAGGCAGGAATTGAAATGGCATCGTTTCCTGATGCAGCAAGGACTGAGCAGCGAGCACCAGCCCTCCCCTCTGTGATGATCTCGGTTCTGCTCACGGCACGGGGGAGAGAGATGAGGCTCAGGGAGGTTGGGGCTGCACTTGGGGTGGATGGGGTTGTCTCCTGTGAAGGCTTTTTCATTAAAGGAGGGGTGGATAGTTCATTTTGAGCGTTGAAATGTGTTAGCTGTACATCGTATTATATACATATTAGGCTTTCTAGGAAAAAAAAAAAAACAACAAACCGATTGGAATGACAATTTTCATTGAGCAAATATACCCAGTTCCAGGGAAGGCTGGGAAGAAGGCAGCATGGACCCTGCAGACAGCAGAGGAGCAAGAGAAACCTCAGATGGAAAGGAACAATATTGAAGACCTGGAGCAGGTAGTGAGCACAGGGCTGAGCACGGATGCTCCCTGCAGATTCCAGGGCTTCAAAGTTGTTCCCACGCACCCCTCCTGCCAGCCCCCTGTGAAATACAGCTATGGGTACCCCATCTGCCAAATGTTGCAATACCGCTGTGGGCACCCATCAGCAAAGCCCCTGCTGTCATCCAAAGATCTGAAAGATGCGTGTTTGGCCCATGTGCTGTGTTTGCATAGGAGGGGAGAAGACGGGATCCGTGTCCATGCGAGATACAGGGGAGTGAAGTGATGGAATAATTCACTTAGTGTTGGGACATTTATGAGTCACCTTCCTCTTCCCCTCCCCTCCAAGACAGATGTCATTATGGAGACTAACCCCGCTGTAATCTCCATATAACATATGTGATATGTTTACTTATTTCTTTCCTCTGTCTTCCTTGCTCTGCAATGTAAATAGTCATTTGTTCCTCTTCCAGATGCTGGTACATGGTCTCACCAGTAGGAAATATGTTATCATCCAATAAAACCAAATTCTTGGTGGCAATGATGATGATTTATTGATTTTGGCTCTGTTGCGTTCACAGATGGAAATAGAAACTGGCAGTTAGCTCATGTCTTACAACCCTGCCTAGACCATTAGCTTTAGCTTGCTGAATGCTGCACTTTGGAGACAGTATCTGCTCCTCAAAAGAAAGTTTCCAGGGTTGTGGCTGGATTCATTTAAGACTGCAATCAACCCCAATTAAATGTGAATGCATCATGGGGACCCCTACTTCCTAATGGTGAGCTACCTCTGGGATAGAGACATCCAGGGCACATCTCCAGCCCTGGAGTGATGTGTCCACCCCAGTAAACATATGTACTGGGAAGCCTGCGAGCCAACCCAAACAAACACTGCAGAGCAGCCTGCAAAGTCCTGGCCCATGGAAACTTCCTGGGTCCGGGGATCTCTGCAGCTGGAGAGGATGTCCTCGCTCACAGCTGTGGTGGCTTCTCCCTTCCCAGAGGCAGCCCTACCCTTTCCCTGCCCATCCCAACCCCGTATAAAGACACAGGGCTCTGGGAGGTGGCCTGGGAGACCTGGTGTGCCTCCTTCCCAGGGTCTAGTGCTGGGTTCCTCTGCTTGCTGGCTGATGTTCAGCAGGCAGGGCCACTGGAGCAGGGTTTCCAACTGAGCCCACGTGCTCATGATGTGGGAAGAGCTGAGACCTCTGTGGTCAAATCCTGCTTCAGAAGTCACTTGTGTGTGGAAGCCTCTTGGCTGGGCACCACTGGCTTTGCAGAAAGGCCTTTTATTAATCTTTTTTGTACTCACATATTCTCTAATTGGGTAAAGAGGAGCCCCGGAAGCCACCAGCAGATCCAACAGTGTGCTCAGGGCTGAGCAGATACTGATGGATTTTGTGCAGAGTGAAGATTAATGGAGTTAACGACTGAATCACCTTGGCTTGCCAAAACAGCTGTTTTGGGGGCCTGGTCTGAGTCCCCATAAAAAGCCCTTGGCTTATAAAATAAGAGCCGCATGTTCTGAATTCCCAAACTTTCTTTACTCCTCAGGTCCACAGCTTCTTTGGAAATACACCATCAGGACTGGGTTGAGTCAGAGGAGGGCAGTCACTACTGCTCTGCCATCATCGCCCTGTTAGCCCCCAGGGAATCTTCCCTTGCTGGTACCCCATTTTGGGTTGTGTCACCCCCTGGGGACATGAACAGGTGGAAAGAAGTTTACCCAGAGCAGCTGATGAGCAGTAGCTTGTTTTCTGCAGAAGTAACCTGCTGGCATGGCCATGCCTGGGGTTACACCAGATTACAACCACCCTTGAAACTTCTGTTTCATCCTCCAACTGCTCGTGGTCAGGATCTTTCATCTGTTTTGGGAAAGTCTGGTTAACTTTCATGTGGTTTCCAAAAAAGAAAATCATCCACCAGAATTTCCTGTTATGCCATCCGTCTCCAGCCAAAAGGAGCAGTTTACTGTTGTTTACATAGCTGCAAAAATGTACTAGGACCTTCCCAGCCCAAGGTGCCTGCTTATTCTTAAAGCCTGGCCTCCTGAGGCTCTGAGTGCCATTTGCAGCTGTGTTTTGCTCTGCAGGCTCTCTTTTCTGGGGAGAGAATTTCTCTGAGGCAGGAAACCATGTCTTCACATGGCTCCGTGCTGTGACTCATGTCAAGGGGCCCTGGTTCTGACGGGGGATGCAGGATGCTCCAGCAGTTGCATGGAGGGAGGAGAATGGCTCGTGATGCAGCAGCTGGGGTGGGTAAAAGGAGGGACCTCAGAGCAGGAGGAGGGAGGGCAGGAGGAGGGCGGCTCAGGGAGCTTTCCAACAAAAAGTTCTTTGTGAGGAAGAAATTTTTTACACTGAGATTGGTGAAACATTGGCCCAGGTTGGGCAGAGAGGTGGTGGATGAACCATCCCTGGAGACATCCCAGGCCAGGCTGGACGGGGCTCTGAGCAACCTGAGCTGGTGAAGATGTCCCTGCTCATTGCTCATTGTGGGACTAGATGAGCTTTGCAGGTCCCTTGCACCCCAAACTTTTCTATGATTCTATGAAAGCTTTCTGCTATTCGGTGAATGATGCTGAGCCCTTGTCAGGTAGAAGCCAGGCTTTGGAGCCCATCTAAAAGGCCTCTGAGTTGAGTGTGAAAGAAAGCAAACAGCCTCTATCACAGTGGGCTTCCTGGAAGCTGACAGAGAACATGTAGTCTTCTATATTTTTCTGTTAATTTGCCTCTTTTCTGGGTAGTGGGTTTGGCACATGGAAAAGTGGGTATTTAAACAGGAAAATAGGCTTGCCTCTTGAAGTAGACCCATCATGGGATTTAGAGAGCACAGAGGAAGATACTGTACCCATCTACTCTCTGTGCCTCTGCCATGAGGGACCTCCAGAATCCTTCAGACAGTGCCAATGAAAAACACCCTCCCAGCAAACACCAGTTTAAGCGTGAGTATTAAACAAACTATCTGTCCTTGGAGGTCCAACTGCTGTCTGGGGGGGAGCAGATCTTGCAAAGCAAGTCTGGCTCTTGGTCATCACCCAAAAGTGCACTGTGGGAATACACAGAGAGGCAAAAGCCCACCATAGATAGTCAGGGGGTCAGAGAAGGAGAAGAACCATTTTAATTTGTATCTTCTAAGTGCTGGAGGCATCCTGAGTCCCCATAAGCCTGATATCCCCAGCTGCCTCTTTTTTGGCAAAGCAACACATGCCTAATGGAAAGCAGCAAAAGTCTACATCTAGAGGTGATATCTGCTGTGATTTCAAGGTCTCTGGTCCTTGAATAGCTTAGAAGACCTGTTATGAATATAATCCCATTTTCCATTAAGTTTCTTTCACCTGTAGGATTTTCATTTCCCAGGAGAAAGAGCTGAATCACTGAGCTTCCCCCAGGGCACTGATCACAACCCATTAAGGGCCGCTGAGGTTTATGAAAGGAAAAGCCATGTTACATTGGTCACACATCATATCTGAAGTTTATAAAGCTTTAATAAAAAATTAACAGGCAGTTTTGCAAACGGTTACCCATTTTAGTGCCTAATGCGGTCCTTCTCAGCCATCATTTGCTCATTAAGATCAATCTATAATGCAGAGTATACAGACCTGTACTCTGCTTGTTATTAGGAGTAACTTGGTCTCATTTTTTCTGATGAGAAAAGTATTTTAACTAAACCACAGTTCTTTGCAATACACAAATAAAATGTTTGAAATGACTTGGTCTTTAAGGAAAGAAGTAAACTTTTAAACATGTATTTTGTTTTATAAGGAAAAAAAAATCCAGTTTTACTTGTTCCTGTTCTTTTTCCTTTTCCAATATGGAAAAGTGCAAATAAAATAAAACCTGTGACTTTTTGCATAATTTACTTATCCTTTTTGGCCAGATCGATGGTTGACTTTACAAAACAATTCATAAGCGTAGCCTTAATAAAGAACCTGCATTTGTATGTTTACATAGCTATTGATTTACAATAGTCTTAAAATTACAGAGCTAAATCTCTAAGTCTTCACTTTGTTTTTCCATTAATAGAAATTTGTGTAAGTAAAGAAGAAAGAAGTCACTTTTGATGGAAGTAAGCCTGTGAAAATTTTGCCCAGGTAAGAAGAGATAAAGATTTCAAGATTTGGTCCTTAGGAAAAATCTCTGTGCAAGATAAAATATCAATGTAAGCAACATAGAAAGTTTTATTTCTTTTAGAATATTTTATCAATTTTAAAACCAACACCAAAACACTCTCTTGTATGTCTCTCATATAATGGATTTTGGAAAATGTTTCTCTTGCAGAGCAAAGCAAGAAAAGTGGAGGATGCAGTGCTGTCTTCTTGGGACTGCATCCGTAATTGAAACCAGCATCACATAATGCTTTCCAATACAAAGAATGTTCTACAACACTGTAACTCCAGTCCTACAATAATCAGTAAGAATACAATTATCCATCCTGGAATTAGATCAGCACAGATAGTGAAAAAAAATTTTAAAAGTTAAAACTATATATATATTTTTTCTTTTCTTTTTTGTTTCCCTAAATGCAAATCTATTTTCAAAATCTGTTCAAATCAAAATGTGTTCGCTCGAACATCAACACTGGAAAACACATCTTTTGATGAAAACTATACTATTTTCTGCCCTCCTCCAATTTAAACATGGCAAAATAAAACTATACCTATAAAAATTGTTTATTGACTTTCTCTATAGAGAATACCTCCTAATTTCTGTCTCCCTGCAGTGGTGTTAGCAATGAAGTTATACAATGGGCAGCTTCTCTGTCCAGCAGTGGGTGGCCTGGGAAGGGAAGTCCAACAGTTTCAGAACTTCTGCACATTTATGTGTTGGTTGATGAACAAAGCCTCATTTCTGGACAAGGGTGTAGAACCTTCAGTGGGAATGGAGCTGAAGAGGCCTTGGGTTTCCATCTCAGCTGTAAGGCAGCTAGACTGAGGAAGTGTGGACTGGACAATCGGGTAGTGAGGTGGACTGCGAACTGGCTGAAGGACATAAGCCAGAGAGTTACGGTCAATGGGACAGAGTCCAGTTGAGGCCTGTATCTAGTGGTGTCCCTCAAGGGTCGGTACTGGGACCAGTATTATTCAACATATTCATCAACGGTTTGGGCGAGGGAACAGAGTGACTGTCAGCAAGTTTGCTGATGACACCAAGCTGGGAGGAGTGGCTGACACGCCAGAGGCTGTGCTGCCATCCAGAGACCTGGACAGGCTGGAGAGTTGGGTGGGGAGAAATTGAATGAAATATGACAAGGGAAAGTGTAGAGTCTTGCATCTGGGCAGAAACAACCCCAGGTTCCAGTATAAGTTGGGTAACGACCTGTTGGAGAGCAGTGTAGGGGAAAGGGACCTGGGGCTCCTGGTGGACAGCAGGGTGAGACCATGAGCCAGCACTGGGCCCTTGTGGCCAGGAAGGCCAATGGTACCTGGGGTGGGTTAGAAGGGGGTGGTCAGTAGGTCAGAGAGGTTCTCCTGCCCCTCTGCTCTGCCCTGGGGAGACCACACCTGGAATATTGTGTCCAGTTGTGGCCCCTCAGTTCCAGAAGGACAGGGAACTGCTGGAGAGAGTCCAGCGCAGCCACCAAGATGCTGAAGGGAGTGGAGCATCTCCCGTGTGAGGAAAGGCTGAGGGAGCTGGGGCTCTGGAGCTTGGAGGAGACTGAGGGGTGACCTCATTAATGTTTACAGATATATAAAGGGTGTCAGGAGAATGGAGCCAGGCTCTTCTTGGTGACAACCAATGGTAGGACAAGGGGCAATGGGTACAAACTGGAACACAAAAGGTTCCACTCAAATTTGAGAAGAAACTTCTTCATGATGAGGGTGGCAGAGCCTGGCCCAGGCTGCCCAGGGAGGTTGTGGAGTCTCCTTCTGTGCAGCCATTCAAACCCGCCTGGACACCTTCCTGTGGAACCTCAGCTGGGTGTTCCTGCTCCATGGGGGGATTGCACTGGATGAGCTTTCCAGGTCCCTTCCAACCCCTGACATTCTGGGATTCTGTGATTTCAAGCAGCCCATGCAACTTCAGAACAGGGTCCATCCAGTCCAGGTTCTGCCTCCAACAGGTAAAAGACACAACAGGAGAAGTGCATATGGTGTTTCTCCCAAAAATCTCACTACCTCCAGTTTGGAGAATACTCTGCACCTGATGTGACCCATCTATTTAATGATCTGACTGGGTTGCTCCTCCAAGTACTTGTCCAGTCTTCCTGGGACCTCAAGTAGGATTTTCACACCTGTAATTCCCTTTGGCAAAGATTTGTGCTGGTCCATTACCTGCTGTGGGGGAAACAACTCCTTTTGTTTGTTTTCATCTTGGCTCCCAGTGTCTTTGCATGGTACTTCTCCTCTCCCACGTCTTGCACAGATATGGTTCAGTACTGCTTGGGGAGGAAGGTTTCCCACATATGAATCATCCACAACACTCCCCAGAGCATTTCTGGATGTCCTCCATTCATGTTAACTAACCAATAAATTTCAGCAGCATTCAGCTTGTGCGGGCTGATAAGATCACACTGAGAAAGGGGACAGTGCCAAAAATATTGAGCTTTTTAAAGGATGTGCCATATAATGCTTTTAACATTTGTAGTCCTTAAGGCCAAAGGGATCATTAGATCATCTACTGTGACCTGTATAATGCAGGCTGGTGAATTTTGCCTGCTTACCCCCGTGCTGAACCCAGTAATAACTGGTGTTTAAGTGAACGGGTAACGCTGAAGGTATTAAAAGCATCAGCACATGGAACTGCAACTCAGTAGCAAGGAAGGATAATGAATCTGTCAACTGGGGGCCACTGTCCTGAGACTGGAGAAGGAAAAACTAGTGTCTAGATTCACACAAGTGAGGTAAGGAGGGCAGGATTCTCGTGGCTACTGAATGCCCATTAGCTGACCTCATTTTTATGGAGGGTCTGAGAGCAGAGTTTGATGCAAGAGGGGAGTGGGAGCATGGGAGATGGAGAAAATCCCATGTGGTTTTGTTAAGGAAAGATCATGTTGCTCTAACACAGTATATAATCATAAATATTCAGTAAGATAACTGATTTATCCCACACGGGGAACTAATGGTCCAAATCTGACCTTAGGCAATTTAAAATTGGGTTTGAATGAAAAAGGAATGGGTATCTAGCTACAGGGTTACACTAGAAACCTGTTATACCTCCAGTGGAGTAACAGATCAAAGAAAAATATCCTGTGTTTCTAAGAGACTGGCCACAGGATGTGACACCTGAAGAACATGTGGCACTAGTGAAAAATGCAGGTAATACAACATCACCAATTCTGAGCACTACCAAAGACACAGCCAAAGTAATTTTGTGGAGTGACAGATAGCCGACCACACAAATGCAAGGTCAAGTACGAGCTAGAACCATTCCCTGAACTGGGCACCAGCGGTTTGGAAACTGTTCTGGTTTTGTTAAAAAACAAGTTTCTCTTTTAGTGAATTTGCCTGTTAGCTAAAGCCTTCAATTAGCTGCATTTTCCTGGAGAACCAGATACATGTTTTGGTAAACATAGCAATGGAACGCAAACTTATTGATAAGCATGGATGGACATCTCACGAAAGGGACAGCGAGAAATAGGTGATCAAGAAACTGACCAACTGTGTATAACATTCCATTCACGTGAATACTTCATATAAAAGTGAGAGATCACGAGGATCTCGTCCTTTTTTTTTTTTCCCTTTTTCCTTATGGCCGACATTAGGAGAGGACCTTGCAAGTTGTCCCTGCAAACTGAGGCCAGTGGCAGACTGAATCCAGCTCCGGTTGGCTGCAGAGTCCAGTCCAGGATTTTCGGAGCCGGCTCTGCAGTTGCTGAGACTTTCAAGATTGGTTTTGTATATTTTGTATTATTTTCTCCATTCTTATTAGTAGCATTAGTAAAGCATTTTTAATTTTTCCAACTCTCTTCTCTCTGTCATTCTTTCCCCGCCGATCGCCTGTCCTGAGTGGGAAGGGGAAAGAGGAAGGGGCAAAAAGGGGGAAGGGAGGGAGGAGAGGAGGTTAACAATGCCGGGGTTTTATTGTCACCCCGCAATCTTAACCCTCGACAGAAACGTAGAAGATGGGACAGATGGATATACTCTTTCATTGTGGACTGACTATGGACCATCAGCATGAAAATAGCTGATATGTTGGTCACAAACATGTTTAGGCTGGAAATCAGATGTTTAACCCTTAGACATATAGGACTCTGGCCTCCTCACCAAACTCAAGGTGTGAAGAGCTTAGAGCTACTTGTGTCATGCTGATGGGCACAGTCCTGGAATTAGAAACTAAAACTTACGGAATGATGTGCGGGGTGTTGGACTGTCTGGAATTTCCAAGAGAGGTTAGAAGGAGAGCTGATGCCCATATTTGTCATGCAGCATTCACAGCACATTAAATTAATTACTAATGAACATCCTTTTGGCAGGATTTTTGCTCTTCAACACTGACTTTGCGCCTGCCTCATTGAAGTTTGGCAGCCATTCTTGTTACCTACTGAATGAGCCTTCTGCTCAGAGGACCTTTTTGGTGGACTGATCCCAGTCGGACCTGAGGACCATAACACCAAGATGCTTCTCAGGTGGCCCTTGCTCACTGCCTCTGTAGACCTGTACTCAAGCAGAAATTTTCTCTCAGCTTAAAAAGGCAACTATAGTTGGGACTCCCACTGCAGGGTGGGTCATGGGCCTCTTCCAAGTATCAATTTGACCTAGCATACTTTATTCTACTGCATGGCCCAAACCTCTGGGAGCATGCTTGATCTCCCCTAGTCTCTTCCTGTGCCACATGGCAGGTTTTGAGGCTTTTTGAATTTCCACCTAGAGATTTTTCCTCTTCCTCTGGGCAGGCAGAAAGCAGCATGTATGGCATCACATTATGAACCCAGTTGATAAGAAATTACTCGCCTGTCCATGGATCAAACATGACTTTTGCTCTTAAATCTGGTAATTCTTGCTGCACTTGCTACATCAACACATCAGCTGCATCATATAGCGGGGTTTGTTCACTTGTTTTCAGTGTACCAAACAGTGAAAAACAAAACTCTAACAATGGTTGTGTACGGGATGCTAGTTTTGATGAGGTGGCATCAGTGAGAACATGAGAAGAAGAATGAGCCCCCAAAACACACTCTTCCTCTCAGGAGTTGGCTTTCATTGTTCTTTTCCATTTTGCCTTCTCATCAAGGGCAAATATTCTTCCCCAGGACAACACAACAGAGGAATAAAAGAGTTTCTCATATTTCCCTCCATGGCTACCTCTTCCTTCTCATATTATTCTCTTTTCTACTGGAGCTGAGGGCTTCAGCTGACACCCTGTTGCATGTGGTGAGAGATGGACCCTATAGAAGCTCACAGCTTGGGAGATAATGTAGGACTACAGAGGACAGACTTGCCAAAGCTATGTAATGTGTCGGTGTCAGAGCAAGGTCTAAGACGTGGACTTTGCGTTGGGTGGTTTAGTGATGGGTGCAGTGGGTTGGCTGTCCTGCTGCTTGCTGTGGGAGCAAGACTCTTTCTGTGCTTGCACACACTCAGTTTCGCAACACTAGGACATCCTGCAGAGCAATTTGGCATCTTCTATGTAAATTATTGATTGACAGTAGGTGGGGTAGATGTGATATACATGAATAAAAATGGTGGAAAGATGAGCTAACGTGTATTGTCAGCACAGATTTCAAAGGGTGCTTACACAGATTTCTGCCTTTCAGACACAATCAATGTGAGTGCACATGCAGATGGTTGTCTCTGAGCATTGGGAGAATCAGATGGCACAACATGACCATCACTAGTGAGGTGGTCACCCTCTAGGGACCTGTCAGCCAGAGGTAACACTTGCACTTGGTGATGAGAAGCATTGTGCCCAATCCTGTTATACCTTCAGTCTAAAATATGGCAAGAACGTGGTAGGTTTCACCAGCCCTAAAGATCAGATTCAGCCTTGCAAATGCCTCACTCTACATGGAAGGGATGAGGAGGGAAACATCATTTTACATTAAGAAAGCTCTGAGCAGGCATCACTTGTCTGCAGAAGAGTGTGGCCAGGCCTGTTTCATTGCTGGGCACTGGGGATAGCAGCCTTCTTCCACCATCTGTGTATAATAAATGAAGAATTTGGGTCATAAAAATTTCTACCCTGTTTAAGATGCACAGTATTGCTTTTCTCAAGCTAACTGCCCCTGGCAGTTCCAGTTAATACTTCCGTTTGAAATAAAAACCTTAAAAGCCTTTTAAGTTGACATTTAAAGTAATTTGGGAAACAATGTGAAAACATAATCTCTCTTCCAGGGGTTCTTTGCAAGGTATGGAGTTTAGCAGCTCTGCAAACCCTTTGCCCATGGCAGACAGCCCCTGTGGTGTCTTAGGAAGAAATGTTTATCCTAGTTGTGCAATATCATCTCTGGCTGCCAGCCTGGCCTTGCACTGCTACGATAAGTGTAGATGCATATTTTTCTCCAAGGGTTTGTACCAGCTAATTGGAAAGTCCTATTAAAATAGTACTGGAGGAGGCAAAGATGCTTTGGGAAACCTTGGGTCTCTCCACAGTATGTGGCATATGGCAAATCTCAGCCTTCCCGAGTAGGCTGGAGCCATCCATCTGCGGCAAGTGGTGAAGGGAGCTGCCTGGCATGGGCTCATGAGTTTGTGTTCCACCACCAGCACAGGGTCTGCCCCTCATGTCCCACCTGCCCGCAGGCCAAGGGGCTGAATCTCCTCATTATCCCCAGGGAGCCAGGAGTCACCCCTTCCCAGGAAAATCCCTCTACACCTGCAACGACCCTTGGTAAAACAAGTGGGAAGATGGTTTCATGTGAAATGCCTCAAATGTTTCCACTTAGTAAAGGCTGGATGGGCCTGTTTTCCTGGCAATTATTTTTAGTCATTTTCCCACAAACATTTTTCCCCTCAAATATACATGGAAGGTGGTGGGGTTTTTTTGTGTTTTTGTTTGCTTGTTTGTTTGTTTTTCATGATCATGTGCTTGGAATCCCTAGTATTTAGCAAGTGCATGGCTGAACAGCTGTCTGTGAAAGGAAGAATTACAAACATCATTTCAGCTCATGATTTTGTTTACATAATTTGTGGAAAAATGGGAGAACTTCAGTAACGTCAGAAATTTTTTCTCCGGAGCTTTGTTTTAGAAACGAGGCCTTTCTGGTAAAGGCATATCTTCACATGCACCACGCAAAACACAGGAGACTTTGATCTTCACTAGTGGTCTGAGTTTTACTGTAAAACAAATGAATAGAATTTCTCAAGAAAAAGGTTTATCACCAAAAAAACCCCATGGAATTATTTTTAAATTGCTTCCAATTTTCCCTTTCCTCTTAATCTGCAGCTGTATGACAGTTACTGTGAGAGACCCAAACTTTGACCAGTTCCAAGGAGCACATGGTGAAAGATTTCTAACCAGATATGTCATGGAGAGAAAGTAAGACATTTATTGACTGAAGGCACCAAGGACAGACTTAATCTGATGGTACATCGAAGTCTAAGGCTGAGCTACCTGCTTTACATCCCTCTATAGGAAACAGAGGTCAAATCAATATGGGATATAGGCCATACCGGTGACAATGAGGAAGATGCCCAGGTGCCATCTTCCCCAACCTATAGTAGCTGCTTACATTTGGTCATTAAAATCTCACGCGACGTATGACTTTTCTTTCCCCATTCAATATAAAGAAAATCCTAAGATGAATTGCTTGGGTGAAGACAGCCATGCCATTGACAACAAAATTAGAAGAGAACAAAACTTAAGCTGATCAAATGTCTTCAGGACAGATGGACAGGTGACCATGAGTGCTGTGGTGACACTCCCTAATTATTTCCATTGGTTAATGAGTTTTTAAAGATGATCCGGGACTACAAAACACTGGGCAGATATTTAACACTGGCCAGGACCAGGAATTCCTATTTTGTCAGGGTTTCCAGTGTTTTGTAAAATAAGAATCATTCCCATTTATACCTAAGAGCTGAAAGTCGCTATTGCCTTCAGGATAAAAATACTGAAAAAGGATGTATCGGAATGTTTTGTTAGACTGTGTTGCAGGCGGTAATTTGTTTTGACTTTTACATTATATCAACTTCTAAGTATAACTGATTATGTAGAACTACATAATCTACTCTAATAGAACATGATTGTGTTATGATATAAAAGTCAAAATGTCACAAATTTAAACTACACTGTCAAAATGCAATGTTTTGACTTTTTCCTGACAAAAAACTGTCATTGACATTTGAACAAGTTCATGCTTGATTTCGGAAAGAATAGCATTTTTCTGTGGACAATCTCTTGGTCAAAAATATTTTGACTGGCTCTGGTAGGGGTAGAAATGGAGGGCGATGGCAGGAGAAATAAGTGTTATAGCTTTTCTGTGTGAGTCATCCTGCTCAGTCTTACTCTGTCCATCTGGGGGTCTATGGGCCAGAAGTGGAGCTGGTACTGGGACACATAGAGCCACACGCAGCCAGGAACATCCTTTCTTTCTTTAAACAACAGCTATGAAGTCCAAGTGACCTGCTCTGCTCTTTAACAACCCACATGATAACCCTTTTCAAAAGAGATCCTCTGAAACTATCCCACCTATAGGGACTGTCATGGAAATAGAAGTCCCGGAGGTCTCCTTCTCTTTTTGGCTCAGGGGCAGCAGATCTTGTATGTTAATGTGCACCTGCCCATTTCAGGCACTTCATAGGAGAGTTATTTAGGATCAACAGACCTGGTGTTGATGTTAATACTATAATCAGAACACTGAGATTTGGCCAACAGTGAAAAACAAGTGACACTCCTTTCTCAAATTTTGAATTTTTTCATCGAAGTTCTGTGGAGCAGAGGGGAGGTTTCCACTCCACAGCTTTTACCTCAAAAATGTAGGTGTTTTTATGTAGTCATTTTCTTGCTACCCAGTAGGTCAAACACTGAATAGCCTCATTCACCCCAGAGACAAGTTACTGCCGATCTGCTGCTCATGGTAACCTGTAAGCAGCAGAAATTGTCACCAAGGACCCTTTTAGACCATGGCTCAGGGCACTGTCTCCTCCCAGCTCCCACATCCCTACAGACGTACCTCTAGGTCTGTGGTTAAATTGAGTCCCTGCATGTTGGGAACCCTTGATCCAGGAAAAAAAGTGAATTTTTTTCTTCTGGTCCCCTTGATGTACATAGCATTTCTGGAGTTTCCCTTCATGACACAGAGACATGGCCATTGCCACTGAGGTGCCCAGCTGTATTCATGGAGCATTTTCAACACTCTGACACATAATTTCGGTGCTCAGGTCTACTGAGTCCCAGCTCTAGCTTTATGTTTAGTTGTTAACGTGTGGTAACACTGTCCTGAAGATGGAAAACTCCATTCATTTGGAGCCTTCAGAATTTATACAGGAGGTAAAATTACTCATTGTTAAGACAAAAGGGCTACTTCATAGAATCAGGGAATCATGGAATGGTTTAGTTTGGAAAGGACCTTAAAGATCATCTGGCCCCAACCACCCTGCCATGAGCAAGGACACCTTTCACTAGACCAGGTTGCTCAAAGCCCTGTCCAGCCTGGCCTTGAATACTTCCAGGAATGGGACATCCACAACTTTTCCGGGCAGTCTGTTCCAGTAACCCTCATGGGGAAGAATTTCTTCCTTATATCTAGTCTAAACCTCCCCTCTTTCAATCTAAAGTCATCACCCCTTGTTCTGTCACTACAGGCCCTTATAAACAGCCCCTCTCCCACTCTTCTGTAGGTCCCCTTAAGTGCTGAAAGTCTGCAGTAAGGTCTTCCTGGAGCCTTTTCTTCTCCAGGTTGAACAACCCCAAATCTCTCAACCTGTCCTCATCGGAGAGGTGTTCCAGACGTCTGATCATCTTTGTGGCCTCTTCTGGACTCACTCCAATAGGCCCATATCCTTCTCATGTTGGCGCCAGTGGTGAACTCAGGACTCCAGATGGGGTCTCACCGGGGCAGAATCATCTCCCTCAACTTGGTCTTGCTGCTTTTGATGCAGCCCAGGATACGGTTGGTATTGCCTGACCTCCTCTTTGTTGGGATGCATCACCCCTGAGCTCAGAGGAGGTGATCCTTGAATATTAACCAGTTTCTTGGGCCCCAAAGAGTCTACAACTAAAGCCCTGCTTCAGAGACGACTCATGGTCAGGGTCTGACCCACACAGTGTGTGTTTTCAGCTCCTTAACACATGCTCTAGAACCACTATAAATACATTTTCCATCTAGGCCCTTCCTAACCCATACTGAAAATGATGGTCTTAGTAAAATTTTATGCTGCACTTCAGGGTTTATGAGTCTATAACGCGTAATTTACTCCTAGTAAGGGACACAGCAGTGGTTTCGTGCTCTATGTAATGCTCAGCCAACACCAGCCCTAAAGATAGATCATCAGTGTTCAAATTGTGAAAAGAATGTTGATGACATTTTCTTTTCTTTATTTCACTAAAGACAAGAAAGGTTCATGTAAAACATAAGCTTTGGCCCCATTCCAGCATTAATGCAATTTACTGCAAAAGTGCTCACTCTTTTAATTAAGCTGGAATGCTGCTACTCTTTGTAGGAATGCAAAACGAATGGGTTACTGACAGAGGGAAGGGCTAATGACAGCAATCTGCTCTTAACTGAGCAGAGCAAGACTTTGCCACCTCTGCTGGGCTTTGCTCAGGAGTAAAATCTACTTGACGGAGCAGACAGTGAGCAGCGCTGGGTCCCAGCAAGCAGAGAGCCTGTGCAAATGTCAGAGGAGTAATTCTGCAAGTGAAGTCACCGTGATCAAGTGGCCGGGATGTGAATTTCATAGGCTGATCTAGTTTCTGAATAAATAAAAGTCTGGATTTTTTTTTTTTTAACTTCAAATGGCTCAAAATGAAGAATCTACACCCCCTCCACATGTGCCTGTAGCGAGCTGTTTATGAAAGTAAAGCATAAAATATTTGATCATGGTTTTGATCCAGAACATGCAAACATTTGTCCTCTTGTGCTGGCTTCACCTGGTGGCTTTCATTTTCTTCGACATAAAGACAGGGTGAAGCAAAGTAATAGAAAAATAGAAAACATCTTTGTCGAAAATGAGATTGCAGCTGTGTAACTGGAGCGCACAACCATAAATCAGAATGTCAAATCCAAAGCACATGACTTTTTGCGAGTTCTCCATGTGTGCTATAATGTGATTACAGCCTGGTTACTATTATGATTTAAAACAAAGTCTTTCATGCTAGAAACAAAATGCGGAATGTGAGCAGCCTGGGGGAGAGAGACGGGAGACTTAGCCCCGGCTGTCAGAGGTGGGCTAGAGGGTTTCAAGTGCTTCTCTGTCAGGTGTGAGGGGATGAGGGAAGGACTCAACCCCAGCTTTGGCAGCAGTCTTAACATCAGGGACAAATTAGCCAGTGGTGTTCGGCTCTGTCTAACAATCTTCAATTAGGGATGGGGTAGGTTTCTGTCTCCCCATGTCGTAGAAAATCCCGAAGCCAAATACACAGATTACAGAAGTCATTCTTTTCTGTCTATCACATAAACAAATGGTCCAGCTGTTATTCCTAAGATTCCAGTTTGAAAACTTGGACTTTCTTGTATAAACTTCAATGTAATGGTATTTAAAGTGTCATAGACAATAAGCATCTAATCCTAGTCAATAAATTGCAGACTAGTTGCATGAGCTTCGAGAGCTGTTAAAGACAGCTGTGCTTTTTTTGTAATTCAAGTCATTTCCAAATTGGGCAGCCCTCCTGGTGTATTTTCAGACAAACACAGTGTGCTCAGAAAATGTGTTGTTTGGAGCAGCACGAGTATGAACGCAAGGGCGTCACATCACCCGGAGACAGCGTGGATATCACATTCTCCATTTCTAAGAAGCTCAGGTTGACAAGGGGGAATTGCTGAGATGTCTGTGAAATTAGTAAATGGCCTTACAGTTCTCCTGAAGGAAATAACGTGGCCCCTGTGTAGAAGACAGGGAATATTCTGATTAACTTCAAGCAGTAGAGGCTTCTCTTCCGTTCAGAAAGAGGGGAAAGAGGCCAAATACTTTTAACTATCACTCAGTTGTTCAGGAGAAATGGCAGCCTGTAAGGGTTGAAGAGGGTGGACAAAGCAATATTTGCCCAGAGCCAGCATGCTGCCATGCTGCTGAGAAAGGTTGGTTGGAGCCACATGGGTTCCGCCAATGTGAGGTATCTGGGACACATCTCAATGCATGTGACTTCTCACACTGGGATCAAACACAAGGGGTCAGAACAGGGCTCCCTGGGTAGCAAATTTTGGGATCATGATCATGGTTTTGCAGAAAGAGTGGCAACCACCAGCCTCTCTGGTTCCTCTTGTTGACCCCAGTGGGAGATCGATGCTTCTGAAGACCAGGCAGGTGCTTGCAATAAGCTCTCAGAGCCTCCCCACCAGGCTCAGGGTGGAAATTTTGGCTCAGATATATATTTGCAAGGTATTTCAAATGTTACATTTGAAACCAGTTAGCACAGGGTCACTGCCTGGTATTGTGAGGTGCCCTGCGGGATTTGGTCGAGTCGAAAGGTGTCTGCGCACTTGCTGCTGGGCTGTCACTCTCCCTCCATTGGCAGCTGTGGTGAAAAACATCCAGTTGAGCTGTTTCAAGGGTATTTTTCCACATCTGTGAGCACCGGGCAGATTAATCTCTTTCTTTTCCTCCCACCCCCCTGTAAGCCATTTTATGACCATCAGACGGTTTACACCTGAGAAGCAGCCTGGCCTCCTGCAAGCACTGCTCCATGGTGCTCAACATCTGCCCCTCAGCACGTATCAAATATCCCTCTCCTTGTCAGCAGCATGAGTAAAACAGACAAGCTGGCGGAGAAAATATAAATCAAAAGCCTCCACTGCAGGGCAGGATTTCGCCAGATCTTTTCATGGGGCTGAGTCCCCGGCACGTTCGCCTAGGGGTGCATGAGTCCTGCTGAGCACCTGCTGCAAGAGCATCCCACCACCAAACTGGGTTTAAATAAGTGCAAGCAAGCTGTTTTTGTCAAACCCTTATCTTGCTGCCTGTGTTGGCCCAGAACTTCACGAGGAAGGGTCTCAGGATGGCCCCGAGCCCACAGTCAAGCCCAGATCCTGGAGCCTTGAGCCTTGGGCTCGATTTCCAACTTGACCACAGGCTTCCTGTGTGGTCTTGGGCAAATCATACACTGCAAGGCCCACTCTCAGTTTGCTGATATTTTGAGAGAGCCGTGGTTTGGCAGGTGAATAAGCTGCACACGTATGTGGGGAGAGGAGGTTTTATTATTAGCGCCGGTTGAAACGCGAGCGCCGGCTGCGTCTGCGCACGTCGCAATTTTGCCAGCGTCTCAGCGCGGGGTTGGGAGGAGAGTGCTCATCAGAGCACATGTACGCTGGGGTTTCATCCCCACCTTGTGTGCAAATGGCAGCATCTCCAGGAAAGCAACCCTTGCCGATCCGAGCAGCCGTGAAACCAGTCCATCATCACGTATGTTCTCAGGAATGTGTGCTTGTGCGGGTCTCTGTAGACAACCCTGATTCATCACCTCCAAAGCAATTAATTAAACTTGGCTGGCCCTTCCCCAATATATTGAAAATGATTTGCAATTCGAGAGTGAGAGTCAGTGTTGTTTTTCGCATGGAATCGGTTTAATTAATCACACTGTTTGAACAGCTGGGTCGGCCAAGCATTTCTACCCAAGTTCAGCATTCCTAGAAAACTTGTCAAGTATGAATCAAAATAATACCATCTCCCTGCTTCCAATGATTAATCGCATATCTCTCCTTTTCATTCACACCTAAACATCAGTTAAATCAAAAGCAGCTTCCTTCCCCACCATTAAGCTTGTGGCTACTCGCCAGTCTACGATAAATTATCTAGAGAAGACTTTGAAAAGCTGTTGGTTTACCCTCAAACTTTTGTTATCAATGTCTGTTGCAATTCCACATATATTTGTAGACTCTGGGAGCCAGGGACCGCACAGGAAGTGTGCACATTCCAAAATTAAGGATTTGTGGCACAGAATTAAAAAATAAAATTAATTTCTAGCATCTGGAAGTCCAAGTGAGGTATTTGCGGGAGGTCTCCAAAGGACGTCTCAACAAAGGGCCAGAATTTTGAAGAATATGGCTCTGATTTCCAACATGAAGTCTGGTATGTCCTGAACATTTCTGTTTGCTTAAAGCAAGGCTTTGTATTTGGCTTTGCAGCAGTTTCCCACCACAGATGGTGGATCCTGGTCACTAATACCATGTGTGTGCTCTGAGCTTGGGCCATCAGGGTTCATGCACGAAGTGGTCGACTGTGCAAGCAAGGATGAACACACCAGAGATGAATGCATGTGGGATTTCTCCACGAGTCCCTCCAGGTCTGGGGGGCTCTTGGCAAGTGGTTACAAGTTACAGCCCCACCAGCCCTACCCAACAAACAACTGGTTTTGAGAACGCAAAAGTGAAGATGTTTGTAAAAACAAGGGAGAACTTCAGGCAGAAATGAGAAGCTTGGCTGTTTGAGGGCAAAGAAGGCGGCTTTAGGCTGTTTGAATTGTCTATGCAGACAGAGTCACAGTATAGCAAGGCTCTTACCAAATCCTTACCGCAGAAACCTGCTCCCAGACCTGGGAGGGGCCATGGCTTGTTTTCCTCCTAGCATGACATGAGGCAGGAATATGCCACCGGGCATGAGTCTTGAGAAAGCAAGAAGAAGTTAGAAATAGCTGAGCCCTCCCTGAGGACCACCCACAAGGAGCTAAATACGGGGTTTCATTTAAGTGGGGCTGGGATCAAAGAAGAAAGGAGATTAGAGCCAATAGGGAGCTAAAAGGTAACATCTGGTCCTTTTCAGTGATCACCAATAGAAAGAGGCTTTCTCTAGAGAAGCAAAGTGTCCAGAGGAACCTGTCCTTCAGCAAGACAGGGGATGCAAGTGGGAAAATCAAGCTGGCAGACGTTGCTTCGATGTCTTCTTCTGGTCCCAGCATCTCTTCATGCTGCATAAGAAAGGCACCAGGCCTGGAGTTCTGGTCTTGATCACTTTAGAGGCCACCTCAATCCATCTGTGCTCCACAAGTGATACATGGAGGCGCTTGAGCTGCCTTGAAGCAAAGAAAGTGCTGTCTAAAGGAAGGAAATACTGTCCTGGCATTGCCACATCCCCATCACAGCGTTACAAGGCCAGGACAAGGCAAAATGCCCTGTCTCCAGGCAGCACAGCATCCTCCAGGGATCACACATGAACAGACAAGCCTGAGGTTGCTCTTCCACCCTCCTCTCAATGTAGGTTGCCTTGATATTAGCGACATTACACGCACCAATTCCCCACAGGTGAGTTTCCCATTTCCACGAGTTTCCCATTTCCATAGGGAGCACTGTAAAAGATGGGAAGGACAAGCTTTGTGTCCTTCCCCAGTTCGAAAGGCTCTGAGGGGAGGCCATCAATCCGCCCTGTCACCAGGGGTGCCAATTAACCAGAGGAAAGTGCCTCTGGGTGATAAGAAAATCCAGTCATTGACCTCCTGAGGACTGAGCGATAGCAGGACAACTCCTTGACAGTTTAGTGGGCAACACATGACGAGACCCTGTTGCTGGAGGCCAGCTGGCTTTTCCCAAAGGTTTCCTGGCTTTTCCCAAAGGTTTCCTGTCTGCCTTTTAAGCCCGTGGTCCAGTATTTTGGTGGTGATTTTGCTAACTCTTAAGCACTGGAAAAGGGCGAGTGTCGTGTTCTCATGCTCATTGTGTTTTTCCATCCCTGCCATCCGCTGACCCATCTGCAAGAGCCTTGCCATGACTTCTGGCAGAGCAGATGTCTTGCAGGCTTTAAAATAGTGACACGCAAGTATGTTTGTCGAAGTGTGTCGAATTGCCTGTCTGGGTTTTGTCCTTAAATGTGCTGCTGGGTGATGTCCCCTGGTCTGCTGCAAATGTATTAAATACCAGATTGCTGCAAATATCAGCCCTCAAAATGAATAACACCTCACGGTCAAGTGCTGATGTTCAAAGTGGCCGGGAAAACTTGGCTTGATCTGCAAATCCTTCAGGTGCTCTCTGCCATGCTGTTTCACAGAATCACAGAATGATTAGATTATTAGATGCCTGGGGTTGTATGTGGCAGGAAAGGGAGGGAATAATGTGTCCCCCACATCTAACATCGGCAGAAAAAGTGATCCTGGATGTATCTTGCAGAAAACTCAAGGCACTTTCTAACAGGGATGATAAAAAAGGCAGGATGAGGGTATCTGGGGAGGATGTGGTGTCCATCACCAGGTTGAGCT